>NC_045965.1:45880579-46022736 GCF_010909765.2 Amblyraja radiata
TTATACTAAGCCAATTAGCCTACAAACCTGTACGTTTTTGGAGTGTCGGTAGAAAACTTACGCAGGTCTCGGGAAGAATGTACGAACAGTGTTCAGACCAGTACTCGTAATCAGGATCGAACCCCGGTCCCTGGCACTGTAAGGCAGCAACTCTACCACTGCGCCACCATGCCGACTCTAAACATATCTGAACATATCTTACCTGCTGGATCTATGGGTGGGTCTGCACCCCGGTGGTTTGTGAACCTGTATTTGTATTGATACTGGTGCCAGCTGGAGATCCCGTTCGAGTATTTTCCGTTCCTTTCGCAGTTCTGAAGTTGAATACAGAGTGTAAAAACATTCAGAAACACGGTGCTCCCTCTTAAACAAGTTATACAAAAGGAAATCATGTTCAAACAACTTTCATGAATTTAGATGGCTCATAAGGACCATCAAGTCTTCTCCGCCATTCAATCTTGTCTGATCTATCTCTTCCTCCTAAATCCAATTTTCCTGCCTTCTCCTCATAACCTCCGACAACCGTACTGATCAAGAATCTCAGATCAGATTCAGATTCAGATTCAACTTAATTGTCATTGTCCGTGTACAGTACAGAGACAACGAAATGCATTTAGCATCTCCCTGGAAGAGCGACATAGCATATGATTTGAATAAATATTTACATTAGCATATATACAGACATAGTGTTTTTCCTGTGGGAGGAGTGTCCGGGGGTGATTGGCAGTCACCGAGGTACGTTGTTGAGTAGAGTGACAGCCGCCGGGAAGAAGCTGTTCCTGGACCTGCTGGTCCGGCAAAAGAGAGACCTGTAGCGCCTCCCGGATGGTAGGAGGGTAAACAGTCCATGGTTGGGGTGAGAGCAGTCCTTGGCGATCTATCTATCTGTCTTAAATATATCCACTGACTTGGCCTCCACAGCCATCTCTGGCAAATAATTCCAGATTCACCTCCCTCTAACTAAGGAAATTCCTCCTCATCTCCTTCCTAAAAGAACATCCTTTAATTCTGAGTTTAAAGTTTAAAGGATGCACTTAATAATAACTTTAAATTTATACAAGGTTATATATAATTTTAAAATGCTTTTAAAATCGCCACAGACACAAGAAAGTGTAGATGTTGGTGTACAAAAAAGCCCTGGAGTAACTCAGCGGGTCAAACAGCATCTCCGGATGACATGGATATGTGATGTTTCGGGTTGGGATTCTTCATCAGCTGATGCTGGTGGGGGCAGGGGAGTGGGGGGGGGGGGGGTGAATGCTAATGATTGGACAAAGGCCAGTGATGACAAGGCAGAAGGTGTGAGACTTAGGGGCCTGTCCCACTAAGGCTATTTTTTAGGCAACTACAGGCGTCTAGGCTGTCGCCACATGGTCACCGGGGTGTCGCCTATATCGTGAGTAGTCTCCTCAGTCGCCCAAAGAGTCTTAGCGTCTTTCTGGTCGCTGCTGGATTTTCAACATGTTGAACATTTTTCTGAGACAGTCAGCGACAGTGGGTTTGACACCAAAGAGCGTAACTTGACTTCTTCTGATGTAGGTGCTGTCGTAGTTGTGGCCAGGTTAACGTAGGTTGTCGCCAGGTGATGTAGGTTGTCGCCGGCGCTGACTTCGTTTTTTTTGTTGTTGTTAAAGTAACGATTCTATTTCAAATTTTATGTCAAAGGGGGGGTCCAGTCGCCAGTTTTTTCGGCGTCCTGCCACGACTATGACAGTCGCCGGCAGTCGCCTAAAAATAGCCTAAGTGGGGCATGCCCTTAAATGATTGAAGATTTACGAATCCCCCAACATAAAACACCATCTATCCATGTTCTCCAGAGATGCTGCCTGATTCACTGAGTTACTCCAGCACTTTGTCTTTAAAATCTTCATTTTATGACAGGCAGGATATTTTTTTTTGCACTTATATCATTGTTCAAAATAGATTGTGGTATATTTTGTTAATGTACATATTGTTTTCTTGCAAGTACAGATTGAAGTACAAAGTGGAGACTCACCTGCAATTGATGGCACTGGATTATGCACCGGAGGGTTGAAGCTGCAATTATGTTCTTCTTCTAAACTCTCCTGGGGATATCACAAAACAGTTATAATTCTGCTTCTTGATCACAACATCGAAGTGATCATGGAGTGATTTTGGATCCAAACTTTATATACTTATAGTATATATAACTTACAGGTTCAAGGTGGGGGCCACTTTTGCATCCCAGTTCAAAGAAAAGCATTGAGGCAAAGCATGTAAAATAACTAGCCGTTATGTGGAAAAGTCAAATGTCACATGATATGCAAACTTTACAAAAAAAAGTTGCAAACTTTTTGCTGAAAGTAGGTACGGCAATGTTGGAGAATTAAATATTTTCAGATTCACAAGTATTTTGATTCAGGAAGCTAAAAGGTCCATGGAATAATGATCCTTTCAAACTTCATAGGAAAAAATTGCACTATACACAATATACACAACGACAACAGATCCAATAGAAAACTAGGAAAATAGATGTGATAATAGGCCTTTCTCACGGGGCGACTTGACGCAAGAGGTAACCAGAGTTGAACATCGTGGGAACCTCGTACGATAACCGTACGGCATTCGTGGACCACCGTGGACCACCGTGGCGCTAACGGCAGGTACTCGTGTAACTTGCCGACTCGGGAGAAAATTCAAGCAAGCTTGAATTTCTCCAAGAGTGACTTGTACACTTGTGGTTGAACATTGAAACATTATATGGACGTAGTGGCCAGTGCAATATCCGTAATAACTCTTGCGTTTACCGTGGGAACTCCTGCGAACGGTGAACCCGGAAGTTTGAGTTTTAGTTGATTTTAGTTGTTGGCCACTCACCATTTGGTGTGACATCTAGAGTCCTTTATAAATGTCTGTATATTAATGTGTGTTTTTTCCTCTTGGGCATTACTTTGTTTCTGTTGGAGGCTCCACATTTTATTATAGCCTGAAGTGTGATAAAGCTTTTAACTCAGCAGTTTGATTGTCAGTGCTTGTTTACCTCATTGTTAAATAAATATATTTTTTACTATCAGATTGGTGTCTGCAATTCTTCATTAACACATCACTACAAGATGAATGTCTCTAATGTTATAATCCCTCTCATGCTGAAACACAAAATAGTTGAAGGGAGGTGATATAATCACTTTTCATTCTTTTTCATTTTTGAGTGTTCATGTCCCTCAATTGCTGAGCTATTTAAACGTTTGAAAGTTTCACCTCTCAGTAGATAATTAAATAAGACAATCATCACGGTCAATGTGAGACAAAGTCTTTATTCCTATTTGACAATATAAAAAGACGACTTCTTGCACATATTGAGAGAAGGTGCATCACACCAAACAACATTTGTCTAAAAAAGGGCTTCGCAAACATGAAAATCAACAAATGAGGCACGCTAGATTTTTTTAAACAGATTCTATTCATTAACCTCCGCAACAAGCCTAAACTCAGGCAATAAAAGGGACAATGCAATGTGCTAAATGGCAGGTTTTGCGGACGACCATCTTATAGGAAGCACTTTTAAGAGGACAACACTAGAAAGTGAAACAAAGAGAAGTAAGCAGGATTACAACGGGACATTATTATCAGCTTATTTTCTATGCATGTCTGCTAACATGCAGTAGTGTTCCTGTGGTCGGCTACCCATCAATAGAGCTGTCCTGCCACGGCACACTCCCCAATTGTGAATTGTAGTAAGCGCAGAGATGGCCTCTTTGCTCTTTCCCACTGTATGTGCCCGAGTTACCTTTGAAACGCTGCAGTGGGACCATTTCCGCCTTGGTTGCACCACTTCTCCATGTACCTAGTGTTATTCCCCCTGTGTCACTGTCCACTAGGTCACCGTCCTGGATGGCTGTTGCTGATCCTGCAGCTGCACCTCTCATTCGGATCAGGTTGTGCAGAACACATGCTGCATATACTATAGTCTCAACATTCTTGGGTTTCTGCTCCATTGTCTTGAGCAAGCATCTAAATCTGTTTGCCAAGATGCCAAAATAATTTTCTACAACCCTCCTAGCCCTTGACAGCCTGTAATTGAAGATCCTCTGTTCCCTAGTTAGATTCCTCTGTGGATTAGGCACATTAAGCAGTTTATCATATTGTCCAAATAGAGGTCTCCGTTGAAAGATGGGCTTCACCCAGTGAGACTTCCTCTTAATTCTCTTTTTAATTAATCTCACCCTTCTGCCTTCACGCAAGCGTCCTCGATTCACATAGAGGGCTGCTGCATACAACGCGTTAATGAAAAACACCACCATCCTGTACTCGAAACTACTTAGTACAGGCATGTCTCCAAATGAGCCAATTCAACCAAGGGAGGATAATAGTGTGTGAAAAAAAAAGTGACATCATTTGTGCCACGTGATGATTTAACAACACTTCACAGTTCACAATGTTCATTCAAGATTTAACGGGAAAGCTCGGGAGACGGACAAGTCACTCGCACAAATAACAGAAATGCCGAGTACCCGTGGGAACTCTTTATCTACCCCCCGTTATATCGTGTGATATCGTGCTAGACCACGACCACTTCACTCTGGTTACATCTTGCGTCAAGTCGCCTCGTGAGAAAGGCCTATAAGAAAGCCTGAACATTTGTAGGGCAAAGTGATTTTATTTTGCAGATACTAAATAGTCCCCAATGATTACATTGGAAAATGCACTCATGGAGACACAGTGGAAAAAAAAACTTCTGCAATTTCATTCGTCAAATAAAGTTTTAATGAAATAATATGAAAACGTTGAAATAAATCGAAGATCAGAAAGTAAAAGGATAGCCCAAAACATAACCTTAGAATATATTTGGCTTTTTTGTAATATGAACAGAGACCCTGCAAAGGTAAGTTTATTGGATGAAGGTCATTGGGAAACCAGCCTTCCACTCGTGCTGACTAGAGGAGTTCATGGATTTTTCAGTTGATTAAAATGAATTTACAAGTAGAATAAGCAGTCTCCTCAAACAAAAACAACAGAGAAGTCACCAATATGAATGTCAAATTGTGGCGCCATTATTTTAAGGAAGTAGGTTGGAATGTCCATAAAACACAGAAATCTATGTGTCATGTAGAATTAAATGAAATTATGCCATTTTATTTTCCCCATTCATTAACCTTCAGCCAAGTTACTGAATAGTGAAAAGCCTGGATGGAGTAGATGTGGAGAGGATGTGTCCACTAGTGGGAGAGTCTACGACCAGAGGTCATAGCCTCAGAATAAAAAGATCTTAAAAAGGAGATGATGAATTTCTTTATTCAGAGGGTAATACTTCATAAACTCACAATAAAATGGGGTGTGAATCACGTTGAAAGTAGTCAACTGCACGTGAGGTGTCCACAATAAAAAAATCTTTATTTTCCAAGAATAAATCTGACAAATATATTATAGACTGAGTGGTCTGTGGACTGCTATCTGTAGTTCCTAGGTGGCTGCCGGTAATCTGGGATGTCATCCACGGACACAAGGTCAAGCGACAGTGGGAGACAAAAAGTCACAGGCCACCAAAACGAGATCACATTCAAAGCCCCCCAACTCACTCACTGAGTTTAGAAGGATGAGGGGCCACCCGATTGAAACTTACCAAACAGTGAAAAGCCTGGATAGAGTGGATGTGGAGAGGATGTTTCCACTAATGGGAGAGTCTACGACCAGGGATCATAGCCTCGATATAAAAGGATAATCCTTCAGGAAAGCGATGAGGAGTCATTTCTTTAGTCAGAGGTAGGTGAATCTGTGGAATTCATTGCCACAGAAGGCTGTGGAGCCAAAGTCAGTGGATATTTTTAAAACGGAGATTGATAGATTATTGATTAATACGGATGTCAAGGTTATGGGGTGAAGGCAGGAGAATGGGTTTGAGAGGGAAGGACAGATCAGCCATGATTGAATGGCGGAGTAGACTTGATGGACCGAATCACCACTTAAGTTGAGGGTGGTGGGAATTACAAAATTGAAGAGACAAGAGGTGTGATGTGGAATGTATTCTGTTTGTGGAGCAAGGTGGAGGTGTAATCTGCTTTGCTTGAGGAACTAGAGGCGAATCATTTTTGGAGCCCCTGTCTTACCAAGTGCTGAATAGACACCATGCCTCCAAGCCTCACTACCTTGCTACTTAGCTTCTTAGACAGTTGAAAACACAAGATAAAGATGAATCAAAGACAATTAATATTAATATACGAACAACTCTCGCTGCAGTGAGTAATTTTCCATCTGCCTTGAAGAATATAACTTGGAACAAGTAGTTACTCACAGTAATCCAAATATAATTCCATTAAGCTGACAACTGGAGCCAGGTTATGATCATGATATAAATATTGCTAATTTTATTACCCGTTTACTAACTACATCTCTTCTTGGGATAAATATTGGCCAAAGTACCAGGATAATTCCACTGCTTTTAACATCCAAGGGGAAAAAATGAGGCCTCAGGTTCTCACGTGAAAGACCACAGACGTCATAATGCAGCACTTACTCAGTATTGAATAGTGTTCAAGTTTCTGAAGCTTTTAGTTTTATGATTTTGGACAGCTCAAGTTTTCTCAAGATGAATATGCACTTTGAAAAACCATATTTGCTGGCAAGCTCTGCAAGATGTCTTGTTGCTGGTTACTATGAAGGAGTAAGAGTTTAGGAAGAAGGAGGCTTTATAACAGTGGGATAGGGTGTTGCTGAGGCCACTCCTAAAATAGTGTTTATAGTTTTTATCTCCTTACCTAAAAAAAAAGCATATAGGTGCATTGGAGGCGGTCCAAAGGAGGTGCATCAGGATAATGTCTGTAATGAGAGGGTTGTCATTTCAAGGGAGACTAGACAGTTGGGATCTAAACTATTTCATTTAGAAGAATGAAGGGTAAAATTAAAACCATTTAAGAAACTACGAGAAATCGACAAATGTTGAAATGGTTTCATTAATGAGGCAGTGATGAACAATGGAACATAGCTATCAAATAAGGGGTTTGTCAATTAAACCTGAAGTGCAAGGACATTTCTTCCCTCAAAGGGCAATATATCTCTGGAATTGTTTGGTGGTCAGATCATTAGATACATGCAAGGTGGAGACAGATAAATATTTGAAATTTGATAGGGCAAGGAATTTGGGGTTTTAGAGAACTGGCCAGCAGAAATCAGCAGTGATCATATTGAACGGCAGCTTACTCCTGATTCTAATTTCCTGGAGTATCATCTTCATGCCCTGCCTTGTAAAATTAGGTGCAGGGTACTAGGCATGGAAACCAGTATTGGGTAGTGAATAATGATCCTGCATTTTGCAGGTAACTAATTCAACACACATATCCAAACATCGCATTTCTCAAAAAGCCATTTCCAACCGCAACATAAATGGCATGGAATTCAGATACATAAAACATTTGTGAAGATGATTTCAGGGGTGAATCAAGGATAAATAAATCAATGCTTTAACACAAGTAATTAATGAATTGTACCAGGTAATTTCAAAGAGTTTACCTGCAAGAATTGAATATATCTGTCTAACATTTTAGATTCTTCTTGTAAAATAGATCTGCAAACGACAAGAGAACATATTTAAAGCTTAAAAGATTTGCTTGAAATATCTAAATAATTCTGAGAAAAAGCATTCAGATTCTTATTGCAGGGTATCATAGACTGCTCAAGCCTTTCGTTTTAACAATGTTAATCTGCTAAAATTCATTATCCCTCGAACTTTCAAACATCCCTCGAACTTTCAAAGCAGTGAAGAAAGCGAATGGTATGTTAGCATTCATAGCAAAAGGATTTGAGTATAGGAGCAGGGAGGTTCTACTGTAGTTGTACAGGGTCTTGGTGAGACCACACCTGGATTATTGCGTACAGTTTTGGTCTCCAAATCTGAGGAAAGACATTCTTGCCTACAGAGAAGGTTCACCAGACTGATTCCTGGGATGTCAGGACTTTCATATGAAGAAAGACTGGATAGACTCGGCTTGTACTCGCTAGAATTTAGAAGATTGAGGCGGGATCTTATAGAAACTTACAAAATTCTTAAGGGGTTGTACAGGCTAGATGCAGGAAGATTGTTCCCGATGTTGGGGAAGTCCAGGACAAGGGGTCACAGTTTAAGGATAAAGGGGAAATCCTTTAGGACCGAGATGAGAAAAACATTTTTCACACAGAGAGCGGTGAATCTCTGGAACTCTCTGCCACAGAAGGCAGTTGAGGCCAGTTCATTGGCTATATTTAAGAGGGAGTTAGATGTGGCCCTTGTGGCTAAAGGGATCAGGGGGTATGGAGAGAAGGCAGGTACAGGATACTGAGTTGGATGATCAGCCATGATCATATTGAATGGTGGTGCAGGCTCGAAGGGCCGAATGGCCTACTCCTGCACCTATTTCCCATGTTTCTATCTAGTGCTAGCTTCACCATTCGAATCTCGTAACGTCACCTGCAGAAACTATGTGCTAACTATCGTTTTCACATAAACCAAGACATTGCAAAGAAAGAACAAAGAGAAAATATAACAAATTCAGATATACAGCCTGAAAGTGCTGACTGAAAGTGTTGCTCCACATAATAGATTCACACATTCAATAAAAACGCTTAGCAATTATACAAATTATCTTCAGATTAATTTGGACAACATTTGCAATAATTGACGTATGTATCAAACTCAAATTTTGCCACTCTTTTTTTATAGGCGATTCCAGACTACAACATTATAATGGGTATAGACATTATCTTGTGGGGCATATCTTCGCATTGTTATGGTGCTTTCTTTAAAAAATAAACCAGATATCTAGCAAGTGGAAGCTTTTTATAGAATTCTATGTTGCGCCTGATCTATGACAAAACTAACTTATTGCATGTGGCTGACGGACATATGCAAATGTAACCATGTGCACATTTCGCCCTGACAGATACAGAAAATTCCATTACAAGTATTATATTATTGTATTCTCATTTAATTTTTTGTCCTTTCACTGGACACAAGAACAGTATGAACAAATGTCTTTATACATTTGCAGATGTTATGTGGTTTGAGTCATCCAATCAGAATGTCACATGATGAAACCTTCAGGAATGCTTCCAACTAATGCTGGCAATTCAAAATAGTCTGTTACACAAATTAAGTTGCAAAGGAAAGGCAATGAATACTTGCATATTACACAGAGCCTTTCACTTCCCTTCACCATCATCGTACTGCATTTCAAACTCAATAATTTCTGCAATTTGTCTTGCAATGCAATAAAATAGACATATTGAGCATGTCAAGTTCTCAAAAACAGCAGTGCAATAACAATTAGATAATGGTTTAGAAATCCAGATGCATTGGGCTTTTTTTCGCCCAATGCTATATGTATTTGTGCAAGGAGTGGACACAAATGCCTCGACTTCCAGGTTGAATCATACTACTTGGGAAATGAGATCCATCATTCAGGTCACAAATCATATTTGATGTGTGCCAAATAGCATCATTCTCTCAGCAACCTTGTTTGAGAAATTAATCAACTTTGTTCTAAATAGTGCTCTGAACATAAGATCTAGAGCATGTATTGCATGCACTGAGCACAGCCATAGCTCTTGCACCAGTATTAGAGAAGACATTAAGGTGTCAATTGCAAGGTGTCTCTACAAATCAGGTTGCATGGCACCACACTGCAAACCGACTGCATTATATTGGAGCTAAAAGAATTAAAAGGTGAATATGAAAAAGAAATAGCTTGAAAACTGAATACAAGAATGAATATGGAGAATTAAGCGGCAGTCCAATGTAAATCTGCGTTTTTGACAGTTTATGTTGATGAAAATACAAAAAGTAAGCATATCAAAGAAACCAGAGAGAATTTTATAGTAGACTAGACCAAGTGGGACCCGTTGGGTTCCTGTCACACGGGAGGTCTGGTCTTCCAATGCAATCCATTCCCCCAATGCAATATTCCACCACTCACTCGTTCCTCAAACGCAACCCGTTCCCCAACGCAATATTCCATCACTCACCCAGGCTCATTTCCCCTTATCCCCCAGCACTGCCCCCCCCCCCCCCTCCTCCTCAGCTTCCCAATTGCACTTGCTGCCAGGACTTTAAAAAATAATCCAATTGCACTTCCCCTGCCTCCCCCAGCACTCCCTCCCGCTCCTGTTCAGCCTCCCTGTTTTTGAACTTTAAAAACTTGCTGGCAGGACTGTGTTCCGGGGAGGACCAGCAAGGATTTGGATCCCATTGTGATGTCATAGCCGTAACTGCCACTGTTGAATCTTTCTCAAACTGGATTTTGTAAAGTTAAAAATGTGAATAACTTGTGCAATATAACATAAATCTGAACGAAACGTTGAAAACAAACCACAGGACAATTGCGAGTAAGGTGGTACAACATTTGTAGTGCTATCATGTACCTTTTGGCGTAATTTCAGGATCTTACTCACTCACATGCAGACATCCAAACAAACAAGATGAGAGTTTTAGATATAGACTAGACCAAGTGCAGACCCGTTGGGTCTGTTTCCCCAACGGCGTTTGTGGGGGGGGGGGGGGGTGAGAAGAGGGGAGGGAGGGGAGAGGAGGAGGAGGAAACGGGATAGATCTGGGAGGGAAAGGAGAGTGGGGTAGGGGGTGAGAGATGGGGAGAGAGATGTGGGGGAGGGGGGGATGGGGAAGATGGGGAGGAGGGAGGGAGGGGGAGAGGGGTGGGGGGAGAGAGGGGAAAGAGTGGGGAGGGAGAGTGGAGGGGAAGGGGGAGAGAAGTGGAAGAGTGGGGAGGGAGGAGGAGAGGGGTAGGGGGAGTGATGGAAGAGGGACAGAGGGATAGGGGGAAGGGGGTGGGGGGGGAGGGAAGGGGGTGGGGTAGAGAGTGAAGGGGGTGGTGGAGAGAGGGATGGGAGAGGGGTGAGGAGAGGGAGAGGGGGAGGAGAGAAGGGGGAGAGAAGTGGAAGAGTGGGGAGGGAGGGAGGGAGGGGTAGCGGGAGTGGAGGATGAGAGACGGGGGAGTGGTGGAAGAGGGACAGAGGGGTAGGGGAAGGGGTGGGGGAGAGTGGGGAAGGGAGGGGAAGAGAGAGGGGGGGGGGTGGGAGAGGCGTGGGATAAGGGGATAGAAGTGGAAGAGTGGGGAGGGAGGGGTAGGGGGAGTGGTGAAAGAGGGACAGAGGGGTAGGAGGAAGGGGGTGGTGGTAGAGAGGGAAGGGGGGTGGGGGAGAGAGGGATGGGTGGGAGAGGGAGAGGGGTGAAGAGAGGGAGACATAGAAGCATAGAAATTAAGTGCAGGAGTTGGCCATTCGGCCCTTCGAGCCTGCACCACCATTCAATATGATCATGGCTGATCATCCAACTCAGTATCCTGTACCTGCCTTCTCTCCATACCCCCTGATCCCTTTAGCCACAAGGGCCACATCTAACTCCCTCTTAAATACAGCCAATGAACTGGCCTCAACTACCTTCTGTGGCAGAGAGTTCCAGAGACTCACCACTATCTGTGTGAAAAATGTTTTCCTCATCTCAGTACTAAAGGATTTCCCCTTTATCCTTAAACTGTGACCCGCTTGTCCTGGACTTCCCCAACATCGGGAACAATCTTCCTGCATCAGACAAATGCAATTCAGGACTTTTCACTTCACAAGCAAAGTCAGAATGACGGTTAGTGAAGAATTCGAATAATCGCTGAGCGTTCAGATGCTGCGCGCACCTCCTGCACCAAAGGGGGGGGTGGGAGCGTGTGTCGTCACACACAAAGATCTTGTAGCGGAAAGCTCCGCTATAAGATCTTTGGTCACATACTAAGCACGCGCCTCCACAAACAGATGAGCGTCTTCTTGAATGGAGAGCGCGTGGCCGCCTCCACAAACAGTCACACACACTGAGGACCCGCCCCCACAAAAAATATTTTGTGAGGAAGGGGAGGAGGAGGGTGGAGGGGGAGAGGGGGAGGGGGGGAGAAGAGGATGGGGGAGAGAGGTGAAGGGGGGGGGAGGGGTTGGAGCGGGCGTGCATGAGTCGAGAGAAGAGAAAAGGGCAGAGAGAGAGAGAGGCTGGTACAACAACAAAAAAGCTGGATAAACTCAGCGGGTGCAGCAGCATCTATGGACCGAAGGAAAAGGGCAACGTTTTTGGCCTTTCCATCTGCCTTGAAGAATATAACTTGGAACAAGTAGTTACAGTAATCCAAATATAATTCCATTAAGCTGACAACTGGATATAGATAGATAGATATCTATATAGATAGATAGATCTAATGATAGATAGATGTATAGATATATAGATTGATATATATATACATGAAAATCTGATTCGAATCGAATAATGAAATATGAACTAGCATGTTTTGAAATGTAGTTCATGAGGCATACTTCTGGCACACCATAATAGTCGTCAAGAATTGAAACTCCACATACCCTCTACCTGTAGCTTGCATCAGGAAGGTACGTTTTCATTGTTTCTTTTGGTCATGAGCAATTGCACAACCAATTTTGCTATGGAAACTTAACAAACCATAGAATGGTTGCAATGCAGAAGGCGACTATTCAGCCCATCATGTCAGCACCTGTCCTTTATCAAGGATTTAGCAAATTCCCTCCTGCAGGCCACAATGCAACAAGCCTCCATCACACCTGCAGGCAGTGAGTTCCAGATTCTTATCACATGCTATGTAAAAAAAAAAAAAAAGTTTTTTCTACATGTCACTTTCAATGTTCTTCCCTTTTATTTTGTTTGGAGTTGCAAGACAAAGATAGGTAGATGATAGATGGGGGACAGACAAAAAAAGGCAGATGGAGCCAGATGTGGAGAGGGTGAAAGTGGAGAGTTAGTTGTGTAATATGCAGGAACACAAATTTAATATGCAAAGAAAATGATAAGGGTAATCACTAGAGGAGATGTGAAGTCAGAACCAGATCGGGGAAGGGGGAGCTGGTAAGTGAAATGACTGGATAGTAGGTGATTTTTGCCACTCTAAGCCTACAACTGCAGCATTCAGCTATTCTCTCTATTTTCTATGAAGGTCTGGTCATTACAATGAAAAGATTTTTCAATGCTATGCAAATTAAGTAGAAGTAACAAAATGATGCCATTTTTATTTCATGAGTATTCATATTCAATTAAAAACAATAGCCTTGTTGTTGCTAAACTAATTATTCAGACTTTTCCCAATAACAAATTCCCAATGGAATTTGGTACTTAAAGCTATTCTTTGGTTTCCTTTGGTCTGTATGGGATGTTCACTGCAGTCCAGATGGCAGTTATTACACTTGGCAATAGTTAAAATAATGAGATTTAAAGATAACTGCTGGGTTTTCCCTATTCCACATTTTAAAAAAAATTAAATGTACAAATTATGCAGAGATTGCTGAGTAAGTTTATATTTTATTCCTTGTCCACACTTTTTCTTGTTTCAGATACTAACAATGCGCAGATTAATTATGATTAAAACATTAATTTGGTTAACAGTCTGATCTGGAGCAAAGAGGTCCTTCTGCAGTTGTATAGGGTCCTGGTGAGACCACATCTGCAGTACTGTGTGCAGTTTTGGTCCCCTAATTTGAGGAAGGCATTATTGCTATTGAGGGAGTGCAGCGTAGGCTTATAAGATTAATTCCTGGGATGGCGGGGCTGTCATATGTTGAGAGAATGGAGTGGCTGGGCTTGTATACTCTGGAGTTTAGAAGGATGAGAGGATATCTTATTGAAACATATAAGATTATTAAGGGTTTGGACACGCTAAAGGTAGGAAACATGTTCCCGATGTTGGGGGAGTCCAGAACCAGGGGCCACTGTTTAAGAATAAGGGGTAGGTCATTTAGAACAGAGAAGAGGAAACACTTTTTCACAGAGAGTTGTGAGTCTGTGGAATTCTCTGCCTCACAGGGTGGTGGAGGCCGGTTCTCTGGATACTTTCAAGAGAGAGCTAGATAGGGCACTTAAAGATAACGGAGTCAGGGGATATGGGGAGAAGGAAGGAATGGGGTACTGATTGGAGATGATCAGCCATGATCACATTGAATGGCTCGAAGGGACGAATGGCCTACTCCTGCACCTATTGTCTATTGATCTACAGTGCCCTCTGTAATGTTTGGGACAAAGGCCCATCATCATTTATTTATTTGCCTCTGTACTACACAATTTGAGATTTGTAATAGAAAAAAATCACATGTGGTTAAAGTGCACGTCAGATTTTAATAAAGGCCATTATTATACATTTCGGTTTCACTATGTAGAAATTACAGCAGTGTTTATACAAGCCGGAGAATGCTTGTACTTAAAATGGTCCTTTTTTTCCTACAGCTGGTTGAACAGTAGAGAAATTCAATACACGTGTGAAGTTGTTGCATTTCATGCGACATTAGGTAAAGTAAAACTCAACAATACTCAGAAGCTAAATTTATATACTAGCGCTTCACTGAACTGATTATTTTTATTTGAAATGTTAATTCAATTCCATTCTGGCAGTCAGGCTCGCGAATGAATTGATTTAACATTATATTTTACCTTCACGCTAAAACTGCACAAGTTAGCAAGCTATAGATGGCCATGTGATTGCAGCAACCCCTAAAACTAGACTGAGACAATTTTTCAGAAAAAACATCCTCATTAAATGAACGTAGACAAAAATGCTGGAGAAACTCAGCGGGTGAGGCAGTATCTATGGAGCGAAGGAATAGGTGACGTTCCGGATCGAGACCCTTCTTCAGACTGATGTGGGGGGGGGGGGGGAGGCGGAGTCAATAGGCTGTGGGAGGGCTGGGAAGGGGAGGGGAAGGAGGGAGAAAGCAAGGACTACCTGAAATTGGAGAAGTCAATGTTCATACCGCTGGGGTTTATGGGCCTCCTCCATGGCCAGAGTGAGTCCCACCACAAATTGGAGGAACAGCACCTCATATTTTAGCTCTATCCAAGGACCCAAGCAGTCTTTCCAGGTGAGACAGAAGTTCACCTGCTCCTCCTCCAACCTCATCTATTGCATCCGCTGTTCCAGGTGTCAACTGCTCCACATCGGTGAGTCCAAGCGCAGGTTTGGCGATCGCTTCGCCCAAACCTCCGCTCAATTCGCAATAACCAACATGATCTCCCGGTGGCTCAGCACTTCAACTCCCCCTCCCATTCCAAATCTGACCTTTCTCTCCTGGGCCTCCTCCATGGCCAGAGTGAGTCCCACCGCAAATTGGAGGAGCAGCACCTCATATTTTACCCTCCAACTCATTAAATGAACTGTCAGTTAGAGATGTACAACATAGAAGGCCTCACCAATATAAAAACCTGCAAGTTTAGGGTGGACTGTTGGAGACAGCAACATTAGAAGCATTATTTTAAGAGGTGAGAGACTCACCGCCTTTCTTAGTGGAGATAGGACCAGGCCATTGGTTGGGAATTTCGATGAATGAGCACAGCAATATAAATGTACATGATCTCACTTAAAGTAGTGCTGTTTAATAAAGATTGCTAAAAGTCATAAATGGGATTACATGTCTATCTTCCAGTAGTCACAGAAAATCGGTACATCCAAACCATTTTCTGTAAACCTTGACCTTGGTAATGTTTTATTAAATAAATAAAGAGTAATTGCTACTTACTGTAAATGTGCAACAATTTCATCAATATTTGTAACATTAAACTTGTCCTTTATGGCTTCCACATTATCCTTTAAGTGGGAAAGACATGAAAAACTGGAAAAGGAAGAAATCAGAAAGTTAATTTGAAGATTATATGCAACTGAAATTAACTTAATTACAGTTTGAGCAGAAACTACTCCAATAATCATTCCCCCTCCCGCTCGCAATTGATCCAAAACTTTGTTCCCTTTGGCCCTACTTGAACAAGTCCACTACTCATGTTTTCTTGTATTCACAGCTAAAACCAGCTGTAATGGCAATTTCAAACTTTTCCAATGTCCAACTTTCCATTGCCATTGGTGGGAGTGATCTTTCGCAGACAAGAAAAATCAGATCTTCCAGTCGTTATTTTGAGCTTAAATGGTTCTTTATTGAAGTAGTTTTACAAACAAAAAAATGATCATACCAGATCCTCTTTATTCTTATACAAATTGTAGCTTTCCATTCTTACTATCTGGTAAAAACAGTTTTCTCTCCAAATCCTGTGGCTGGTCTGATCTGGTCAGTCCCTGTCCCTCTATCATATATGTCACGCCCATCTACATATCAAATGCCCACCCCCAAGCGTTCAAAATAATACTGCTAGAAATATCTAGACAAAATAATATGATATGCTAACAGTAACTAGCCTAAGCATGAATGGCTCCTACACACCGGCCCCTAATTGTTCTACGTATATAATGAAACAATTACCAATAAACATTAAAAGGAGCTATAAAAGTTTCACATATTATCAAAGACAAAAGGTATGCATTGTGTGTTGGCATTTAATCTTCTTCTTTGGCTTCTTGGAGCAGACATATCTTAGTTATCGGTCTTATCAAGATATTGCTCTTAGTCTGAAGTATTTTTGTACGCACAAGACCTTGTGCATCTGGTATGATCTCCAATATCCTGCCCATTAGCCAGGAGCCTCGTGGTGCAGTGGAATCAACTACCAAAACGATGTCACCTGGAATAAAGCTTCTTCTTACCCTTGACCATCGTTGTCGTTCTTGGATTAGAGGCAAGTATTCTTGTGTCTACCACTTCCAAAAAAGGTCAGCTATATATTGTACCTGTCTCCATCTGCGTTTAATGTACAAGTCTTCCTTCACAAAGAGTCCAGCTGGTAGTATTGGCTTGGTCTTCAACAGAAGAAGATGGTTTGGTGTAAGTGCTTCCAGGTCCCCTGGATCATCAGAAGGTCTGGACCCTGCAGCAGTTGGCAGTTAAGTGACATTCCTTTGAAGACTGGCCCACAGTCAAAGACCACCCTTAAAGTTCCTTCCCTTGAGTGATACACCCCATGGTGTCGGATGAACCAGAGCTCTCCATCACTTTGTTTCAGCTGGTCCACTGGCACCATTGCAGCATAACCATTATCAATCATTTCTGTAAGGAAAGATTTATATTGATCATGATAATTCTTATTCTTGCCAAACCTGTGTTTCCGGCTCTGGATGCGCTGCACTGCAATGTATCCGTTATTCGGCAAATTGATGCTTTCTTGTTTGAAAGGTAAACCTAGACAATAGTGTCCATCTATCATCTTTACTGAGTGATTCATAACAATAAGTTTACAGTAGATATTCGATTGACAGCAGCAGCAGGGTAGCCATTTTCATCCCTGCTTTCGTTGTCTCTACACAGGGGACCATAGATGACCCATCCGAGTAGGGTCCTCACGGCAAATGGTCCATCCCCTTGGCTGCTGACCAGCTCCCAAGGTTCCAATACCTTTGGGGCATTTGTTCCGATGAGTAGGTCGATGCCAGAGTCTATTTTAGGAATCTTGATATCCTTCAAGGAAGGCAATTATTACAGCTCTTCCTGGCTGGGAATGTTTAGATGAGAAACAGGCATGGTCTTATGTGTGAACACATCAGATAGTTGTATAAAATCGTCTTTGTCCAGACTAGATATTTCCAAACCTGAGATATGATGATAGATCACAGGCTTCTCTTCATTTATGGTATTAGTCTTTTGTCCTATAATGTTCAGCTTTCTCATCAAGCTCTCAGTACAAAAGGTTGTTAAACTTCCATGATCCAAAAATGCATATGTTTGCAACACCGTGTCCTATTGCGGCTCTTTACCTGTACTAGTTCGATAGAGAAGGTGCAGGCTTCATCACCGCCCCCAATATGCGCATACATCTTAGCTGAGGAAACGGCATCACTCACAGTTGACTTCTCATTCTGTTCTGTATGCTCCGGCTTCTTCTCCGTGTTCTTCTGTTCAGTGTGAAGTATTTCAGGATGATCTTGTTTACACACGTCACAAGTCACACCAGTCATTGAAAGTAGGCATGCAGGTGCAGCAGGCAGTGAAGAAATCGAATGGTATGTTAGCATTCATAGCAAAAGGATTTGAGTATAGTGGCAGGGAGGTTCTACTGCAGTTGTACAGGGTCTTGGTGAGACCACACCTGGAGTATTGCGTACAGTTTTGGTCTCTTAATCTGAGGAAGGACATTCTTGCCATAGAGGGAGTACAGGGAAGGTTCACCAGACTGATTCCTGGGATGTCAGAACTTTCATATGAAGAAAGACTGGATAGACTCGGCTTGTACTCGCTAGAATTTAGAAGTTTGAAGGGGGATCTTATAGAAACTTACAAAATTCTTAAGGGGTTGGACAGGCTAGATGCAGGAAGATTGTTCCCGATGTTGGGGAAGTCTAGAACAAGGGGTCACAGTTTAAGGATAAAGGGGAAATCTTTTAGGACTGAGATGAGAAAAACATTTTTTACACAGAGAGTGGTGAGTCTCTAGAATTCTCTGCCACAGAATGTAGTTGAGGCCAGTTCATTGGCTATATTTAAGAGGGAGTTAGATGTGGCCCTTGTGGCTAAAGGGATCAGGGGGTATGGAGAGAAGGCAGGTACAGGATACTGAGTTGGATAATCAGCCATGATCATATTGAATGGCGGTGCAGGCTCGGAGGGCCGAATGGCCTACTCCTGCACCTATTTTCTATGTTTCTATGTCTCTACTCATGTGTCCTTTCTTCAAACATCCAAAGCAGACTCCCTTCTTTTCTTTGTGCCCCTTCTTCTTGATCAGTAGACACCTCCCTAATGTGTGACCACTTTTATTACAAAACAAACAAGAACCTTGAGTATTAATGGTAATAATAATAATAATAAATGTTATTTATGGGCGCCTTTCAAGAGTCTCAAGGACACCTTACAAACAATTAGCAAGTAGAGGAAAAACATGTAAGGGAATGAAATAAATAGTAGAGACATGACTAGTACACAAATTAAAGACAGAATTCAGTTCAAAACACAATATGAGGCAATTCAAGCACAGATGAAAAGGGAGGGGGACGTGGGGCTAAGGATAGGCAGAGGTGAAGAGATGGGTATTGAGGCGGGACTGGAAGATGGTGAGGGACACGGAATTGCGGATCAGTTGGGGGAGGGAGTTCCAGAGCCTGGGAGCTCTGGACGAGATGGTAGACGCATCTCTTCCCGCTCCACCTGTTGTTGGATTTCCTTGCACTGCGGTTTCTACAGGTATTACAGTTGTTGCAAAACTCTTCCCTTTCGGTCCTGATCTTTCTCTTGTTTTAGCAAAAGTAGAACCTTTGACAATGGCAGTTGGTCTAGAATCCTGAATGTTTCCAAAAAGTGGATCTGACATTATCTCCACTTGCCACTCCATGAAATCCACCAGATCTGGAAACTTAGCTCGACATCCATGCTCTTTCCGTATCCAACATGCACTATCCCTCCACTTGTCTCTAAGCCTGTAAGGCAATTTTAGAAGGATAGTCTTCATATTGGTAGCAACATTCATTTCCTCCATATAGGTGAGATGTTCCATAGCATTGCAACAACCTCTAAGAAACAGCGAGAGCGCATGCAATGCCTTCACATCCTCTGGCTTGATCGCTGACCAAGCAAAAGCCTTGGCCATGTATGCATTGGCAATCTTATGTTTATTACCAAAATATTCTTTAAGCAAAGCTTTTGCCTTTTGATTGCTCTTGGCTGGAGGGAAAGGTCGGCAACTGTGGACTAGCTCCTTTGGATACACTTGTGTATTGCTGTAGAAAATGCAAGCAATCACTCGTATCAGTAATTTTTCTTTCCACTCCTTTCTCAAATGCCGTAATGAAAACTTCATACTGCAAAGGGTCATCATCATAAACACAAATGTCTCTTGGAGGTAAGGTAGAAGAGAGATTTTGTTAAGTTAGAAAAGCAGCAATCTCATTTTGCTTCTTCATTAAGTTCCAGATTTCACGTTGGTATCCATCATTCAGCAGAGGGAGTAGTGCTAACAGGCCCCTTACTCATATGAGTCTGTACATTTTGCATCTGAAAAGAGTGTTGAGTTAGATGGGTCTTAACACGAGCCCTAGCAGGTGGCTCAAGAGTTGTTTTGGTCTACCAATCTGTTGCTGGAAGGAAGTTTCGGTTCCCATCAACACATTCTGTCTTTGTTGCACTTGATCAGGCCAGTATTCATCTGCCTGTAGATTTAATTTAGCTGCTGCTTCCCTTTTAGCAGCACCTTTTTCCATAAAAGAGCTCATCCGTGAGATACTCTTGAGCTGCTACTTGAACCCTTGGACTCAAGTATATTGGTCCTTGCATTGGCTACTGCCATCTCCATCTTTAATTCCTGCTGTTCCTTTTCTCTTTTCAACTGTTCTTCTTGTGCCTCAAGCTTGTGCTTTCTGTCCAGGGCGGCAGCCTGTTCCAAGAGAACAGCTATATCTACCTGAGCTTCCATACGAGCAGAAACCCTTGAAGATGCACAATGTGAAGAATTCAATTTGTGGCTAGATCTTCTTTTTGTGACATTTGAAATACTGTCTTCAGGTCCAATTTCTTCTGTGGCTACGACACTTTGTTGTATTGCATTTCCAACTATAGAGTGTGTAGTTTGTTGTCCAATTTCAGAAAACCATCTACATCTTGTATAAAACCATTAAAAGATTCCATTCTTTTTTGAAACCACTATTATTGCCTTTCAAGCTCCTTTTCAGGCATTGGTATTTCTAGCAATGACTCGTGGTATTTTCTGACCATAGTAGAGCTCAGTTAATTGAACCAGGTTAGATAGATAGTACTTCCTTCGTATTTTCATCTGATTTCATGAGTTCCTTCAGCTTTTCAATTAACTTGTCAGCTTGTTTACATCTCATGTTACTTGACTTCTGACATCTTTGCATGAACAATACCTGGCCTTTGTCAGTGAGTTTAATGGTTCTTCTTTCTTTTCCTGAATCCTGCTCCACTTCGCCCTCTTGTGGCTGAGCTTTAGACATACTGGATCACTATCCCTTTACGACGTGAAGCTGTAAAGCCCCTGTCCCACTTACGTGTTGAACCATCCCGCGAAGGTCGCGCGCGACTTCATTCGTCTGCAGCCCTCTGGAGTGCGTGACGTCATTTGAAGATGGACACAAAGCTGGAGTAACTCAACGGGACCGGCAGCATCTCTGGAGAGAAGCAATGGGTGACGTTTCGTGTTGAGACTTTCCTTCAGTCTGAAAAGAAGGGTCTTGACCCGAAACGTCACCCATTGCTTCTCTCCAGAAATGCTTCCGGTCCCGCTGAGTTACTCCTGCATTTTGTGTCCATCTTCAATTTTCTTGGCTCCGCTCTGGGAGTAGGAGTGGGGGCGGATCCGGACTGCAACGGCCGTGACCCCCAGGCCGAGTTCGGCGATCGGGACTTGCGCATCAGCCCCTTGCACTGAGGTTCTGGCACTCTGGCCCGGCCGGAGCAGGCAAATCCATTCCTATAGCCGACTTCTATGGCCGATCAACGGGTCAAATTTGTCCCCTGCAGCCGGGCTCTAGAACTCAAGTGCGGCCTGATCCGGAAGATCTGTTCCCATAGCCGACTTCCGAGGCCGAATTCGCAGGCCGTTATCTTGGGTCCTCGGCTGCTTAGATGGACCGTTCTGGTACCATTGGACTCCTCTTGGAGGACGGGACCTCTGTTGGACCAGCAAAACTGATAATTCGTAAAGGCTCTGGAACCAACAATGGTGGACCTGTACTGACTTACCCCGGACTGAAATGTTTTGGCAGGACACGAACTCCACCTAACCCCAAATCTAACATATACCGTCAGGTTCTGCTGGGTTCAGGTCAGGTTATTAGGTATTTCTCAGATATTGGATAAGCAACATTTGCTGTCTTATGAAACAACATTTTATGCAAGTTTGACTAATATTGAATGTAATGTGTAATAATTTGCAAATATATATATATTTTTGTACTAACCTTTCAATTTCACAGTTGCTGTTTGTTTGAGAGCTTTTCAGTACAATCCATTTGTCTTTCATACTCTCTGCATTTACTTTATTATGTCCAAGTGCAAAACTGACAATGTCAGGATTGTATGATGAAAGAGCATCACTCTCATTTCTAAAACAAAGAAAGTGTTTTCATCAAGACATTGGCAGCCTTCGATACAGTGAACCATAACATCCTGCTCACCAGACTCAAGGACCTCGGCATTGAAGGCTCTGCACTCAGCTGGCTCCGTTCCTACCTTTCCAACAGATCCCACTTCATCTCTCTCCACAACCACACCTCTGCTACAGCCGCAGTCACTCAAGGCGTTCCCCAAGGCTCCGTACTCGGCCCCCTCCTCTTCATCATCTACATCCTCCCCCTTGGTCAGATACTCCGCCACTTCAATCTGGACTTCCACTGTTACGCTGATGACACCCAGATTTACCTTGGCACCAAATCCCCCCACAACCCCCCCCTCTCCCATATCAACTCCTGTTTGTCAGCTATAAAAACCTGGATGCAACATAATTTCCTCAAACTCAACAGCGATAAGACAGAATTCCTCCTCATAGGCTCCAAAGCCACACTCAGCAAAATCAATAACCCCACTCTCACCATCGACGGCACCACTGTCTCCCCATCTCCCCAGGCCCGCAACCTTGGCGTGATCTTTGATTCCACCCTCTCCCTTGAGCCTCACATCCGCCATGTCATTAAAACCTCCTTCTTTCATCTCCGCAACATCGCCAAACTCAGACCCTCTCTCACACCGCCTGCTGCTGAAAGACTCATCCATGCCTTCATCTCCTCCCGACTGGACTATTGCAACTCACTTCTCCTTGGCATCAGCTCCACCTACATCAACCGACTCCAACTGGTCCAGAACGCAGCCGCCCGACTCATCACCCACACCAAATCCTGGCATCACATCACTCCAGTCCTCAAAAAACTTCACTGGCTTCCCATCTCCCACCGGATCACCTACAAAATCCTGGTCCTCGCCTACAAAGCCCTCCACCATCTGGCCCCCACATATCTCACTGACCTCCTCTCCCCCTACCAACCCTCACGGTCCCTCAGATCCACATCAGCCGGTCTCCTCTCCATCCACAAGTCCAACCTCCGCAGTTTTGGGGACAGAGCCTTCTCCAGGGCAGCTCCCAGGCTCTGGAACTCCCTCCCCCAACTGATCCGCAATTCCGTGTCCCTCCCCATCTTCCAGTCCCGCCTCAAGACCCATCTCTTCACCTCTGCCTATCCTTAGCCCCACGTCCCCGTCCCTTTTCATCTGTGCATTAATTGCCTCATGCTGTGTTTTGTATTGAATTCTGTCTTTACTTTGTGTACTAGTCATGTCTCTACTATTTATTTCATTCCCCTTACATGTTTTTCCTATACATGCTCAATTTTTGTAAGGTGTCCTTGAGACTCTTGAAAGGCGCCCATAAATAAAATGTATTATTATTATTATTATTATTGGCACAAAATATAACTCATCTACTATCCCAAGCTTTTTGAAAGTCAATAGTTATGAATAAGCAACAAAACTTATTAGACTCTACTTTTTCCACACCCTTTCTCACCCCAGCTGAGATATTCAAACCTTTGAAAACTTCAAACCCTTTTAAGTGTAACAACACTTCTTTTTGGAAATTATTTTAATTGACAGAAGCATATCTGAACCATTTCCAGAACAATTGGTCATCTATTTAGATATCTATACCAAAATCACCATAGTCATATTCATCACAGTTGTCACTTAATTTTATGTCTATATACATGTTTTAAGTTCAAAGTTAACAGACCAAATCCTCAGAATGGAAAACCATATATACTGAAGGTTAACTGTAGAATAAAACTCAATTTGGCTACTATTAATCCCCTCATCTAAATGATGGAAGAGTAAAGAAATGTTATTATTTATGATTGTTGCCAATTGTGTGTCATTTTGATCTCCTAATTTGAGGAAGGACATTATTGCTATTGAGTGAGTGCAGCGTAGCTTCACCATGTTAATTCCCAGGATGGCGGGACTGACATATGATGAAAGAATTGGTCGACTGGGCTTGTATTTGCTGGAATTTAGAAGGATGAGAACCCTATAAAACTCTATACAACCCAAAGGTTGTAGAACCTTATAAAATTCTTAGATTGGGAAGATGCAGGAAAAATGTTCCCAATGTTGGGGGAGTCCAGAATCAGGGGTCACGTTTTAAGAATAGGGGGTAGGCCATTTAGGACTGAGATGAGGGGAAAAATAATTCACCCAGCCAATTGTGAATCTGTGGAATTCTCTGTCACAGAAGCCAGCGGGGGGCAATTCACTGGATGCTTTCAAGAGGGAGTTAGATTTAGCTCTTAGGGCTAAGGGAATTAAGGGTTACGGGGAAAAAGCCGGAATGGGATACTGATTTTGGACAATCAGCTATGATCATATTGAATGGCGGTGCTGGCTCGAAGGGCCGAATGACCTACTGCAACTATTTTCTATGTCTATGTTTCTATGCCTATTGAAAATACAGCATGTCACAAAGGTTAAGTCCCTGTTCAAATATACTAAAGGAATATGTGAAGTGTTGATTTGCATGAACACTAGCAGTACATTGGTTAACATCACCTGTTCATGTTCAGAATACACAATGCTTGTGAAAGTCACATAAAAATCACAATGTCTCCTGAGGTTCACTGAACAGAATAGCAAAGATCCTATAGCAGAGGATCTTTGCAGAATAGTAGGCTTTTCCTGTGCAATGTTACTTTTCAATAAATACAGTGTTCTCTATTGATCTATTACAAATTCTCACAGCTGCCTGCATTGTCACTTCTGCAGCCAGTTCTTGGTAAAGCATAAGCTAAAAGAAAAAAACCCTCTTACAGCGATGTCAAATATTGCGAGTGAATTCTCTAATGAAAGGAGAGATGGGAAATAGCTTCTAAGATGGCGAGGTAGTGAGGAACAGTACCGACTGAGGAACAGACTGAAGGCATATTCTTTATGCATGGAACCTATCCTAAGCTCAGATTGCCAAGGTGGTCACAAAGGATATGAGTGCAATGCAAACATGTCTAGACTTTGGGAAAGTCTAAGAAACAAACAAATATCCACACCTGCCCTATGGTCTGAACAAAAGGTAAATGACGTATTTTCGCAAATATAAAGTTTGCATAAATTCTCCTAGTACAGAACGAAACAGTGAAGCAGGGAGCAGCTACCATCAGGAAGAAATTACAGGAACCTGAGAACCATTACCTCCACGTTCAAGAACAGCTTCTTACCATCAACCATCAGGCTCTTGAACCATTCTGCACAAGCCAAACCACAACCCAACCTCAGCATCAATGGCTCTCCCCCACCCATCCCTGGGACAATCCGATCACCTCTCACTGTTTCTACTGCCTGCATACAGACCCCTCATCCGCAAGACCAAACCTGCAATGACGGTCAAAATATGGCCCGAGGACGCCACCCTACAACTCTAGGACTGCTTTGATCGCACCGACTAGGACCTGTTTGCACAACAGGCTACCAGTGGTACAGAGATAGACTTGGAGGAGTACACATCCACTGTACTCTCCTACATCAACTGCTGTGTGGAGACTGTCACAGTGGACAAGAAAATAGAGATGTTCCCAAACCGGAAACCCTGGATGAACAAGGAGGTTCAGGATCTGCTAAGGGCACGCAACAACGCCTTTAAATCCAGGGACACTTCTGCTTACAGTGCGGCCAGGTCGAACCTGAACAGAGGCATAAAAAAGGCCAAAGTCATCCACAGGCAAAGGGTAGAAGACCACTTCAATACCGCGGACACCAGAAGCATGTGGCAGGGTGTCAGGGACATCACTGACTACAAGAGCAGCCCCGCCTGCCCCCACGGTGATATCACACTGGCCAACGAACTAAACACCTTCTTTGCCCGGTTCGAAACTGGCAACACCACCAGGTGTGGAATAACCCCGGCCATTGCGGAGGGACAGGCCTTAACACTGAGCACTCAGGAGGTACAGTGCGCTCTGAGTAGGATCAATCCACGCAAGGCTGCAGGCCCGGATGGAGTCCAGGGAAGAGTATTAAAGGACTGTGCTGGACAGCTGGCGGAGGTATTCACGAGAATCTTCAATCTATCTCTATCTCTGGCAACGGTCCCCAAGTGCCTGAAAACAGCCACCATAGTGCCGGTGCCGAAAAAGTCCAAAATCATCAACCTCAACGACTACCGGCCGGTTGCCCTGACTCCAATCCCTATGAAGTGCTTCGAAAGGCTGGTCCTCTCCCATATTAAATCCAGCATCCCTGCCTCACTGGACTCCCATCAATTTGCATACAGGGCAAATAGATCGACAGAGGATGCCATCTCTCTGGCCCTTCACACTGTCCTGACTCACCTGGACAGACAGGGCACGTATGTGAGGATGCTCTTCATTGACTATAGCTCTGCATTCAATACGGTCATCCCTACCAAGCTCACCACCAAACTCCACCAGCTAGGCCTCAGCTCACCGATATGCGCTTGGATCCTGAACTTTCTCACGGAGCGACCGCAGGCAGTGAGACTGGGCCCGCACCTGTCCTCCACCATCACCCTGAGCACCGGCACACCACAGGGTTGTGTACTAAGCCCCATGCTCTACTCCCTCTTCACTCACGACTGTGTCCCTGCATTCGACACCAACACCATCGTGAAGTTTGCAGACGACACAACAGTGATTGGGCTGATCATCAACGGTGATGAAACAAACTACAGAGCGGAGGTGCAGAACCTGGCGGACTGGTGCGCCAATAACAACTTGGCACTAAACACCTCCAAGACCAAGGAGCTGATTATTGACTTCAGGAGGTCCCATTCTGGAGAATACGCCCCAATCTCCATTTACGGGGAAAGTGTGGAGAGAGTGTCCAGCTTTAAGTTTCTGGGCACTCACATTTCAGAAGACCTCACATGGTCCACAAACACCGCTGCGCTGGTCAAGAAGGCACATTTGCAGTAAGTAGTGCCTGTCAACTTCAAGCCAAAACACCCAAGCCACCATTTGAAGTAAGTAGTGCCTTTCAACTACAAGCCAAAACACCCAAGCCACAATTTGCAGTAAGTAGTTCCTTTCAACTTTAAACCAAAGCTCCCAAGCCACCATTTGCAGTAAATAGTGCATTTCAACCTCAAGCCAAAGCACCCAAGCCACCATTTGCAGTAAGTAGTGCCTTTCAACCTCATGCCACAATTTGCAGCAAGTAGTGCCTTTCAACTTCAAGCCAAAGCACCCAAGCCACCATTTGCAGTAAGAAGTGCCTTTCAACTTCAAGCCAAAGCACCCAAGCCACCATTTGCAGTAAGAAGTGCCTTTCACCTTCAAGCCAAATCACCCAAGCCATCATTTGCAGTAAGTAGTGCCTTTCAACTTCAAGCCAAAGCACCCAAGCCACCATTTGCAGTAAGTAGTGCCTTTCAACTTCAAGCAAAGCACCCAAGCCACCATTTGCAGTAAGTAGTGCCTTTTAACCTCAAGTCAAAGCACCCGAGCCACCATTTGCAGTAAGTAGTGCCTTTCAACTTCAAGCAAAGCACCCAAGCCACCATTTGCAGTAAGTAGTGACTTTCAACTTCAAGCCAAAGCACTCAAGCCACCATGTGCAGTAAGTAGTGCCTTTCAACTTCAAGCCAAAGCACCCAAGCCACCATTTGCAGTAAGTAGTGCCTTTCAACTTCATGCCACCATTTGCAGTAAGTAGTGCCTTTCAACCTCAAGCCAAAGCACCCAAGCCACCATTTGCAATAAGAAGTGCCTTTCAACTTCAAGCCAAATCACCCGCCACCATTTGCAGTAAGTAGTGCCTTTCAACTTCAAGCCAAAGCACCCAAGCCACCATTTGCAATTAGTGCCTTTCAATTTCAAGCAAAGCACCCAAGCCACCATTTGCAGTAAGTAATGCCTTCCAACCTCAAGCCAAAGCACCCAAGCCACCATTTGCAGTAAGTAGTGCCTTTCAACTTCACGCCAAAGCACCCAAGCCACCATTTGCAGTAAGTAATGCCTTTCAACTTCAAGCCAAATCACCCAAGCCACCATGTGCAGTAAGTAGTGCCTTTCAACTTCAAGCCAAAGCACCCAAGCCACCATTTGCAGTAAGTAGTGCCTTTCAACTTCAAGCCAAAGCTCCCAAGCCACCATTTGCAGTAAGTAGTGCCTTTCAACTTCAAGCCAAAGCACCCAAAACAACCATTTGCAGGCAGTGCCTTTTTACTTCAAAAAAACCATATTTTCATTTTCAAACCACATTAAGGGTACTCACATTAAGGGTACATTGACGACTGCTTTGGTGCCACCTCCTGCACCCACACACAACTGACTGACTTCATCCACTTCACCACCAACTTCCATCCGGCACTCCAATACACCTGGACGATTTCCGACACTTCCCTACCATTCCTTGACCTCACCATCTCCATCGCAGGGGACAGACTCCTGACCGACATACATTATAAACCCACTGACTCACATGGCTATCTGGACTACACGTCTTCCCACCCTGCCCCCTGTAAAGACTCCATCCCTTACTCCCAATTCCTCCGCCTACGCCGCATCTGTTCCCAGGATGAGACATTTCATACCAGGGCATCGGAAATGTCCTCGTTCTTCAGGGAACGGGGATTCCCCTCCGCCACCATAGATGAGGCTCACACCAGGGTCTCATCCATACCCCGTAACACTGCTCTCTCTCCCCATCCCCGCACACGCAACAAGGGCAGAGTCCCTCTGGTCCTCACCTTTCACCCCACCAGCCGGCAAATACAACACATAATCCTCCGCCATTTCCGCCACCTCCAACGTGACCCCACCACTCGCCACATCTTCCCATCTCCCCCCATGTCTGCCTTCCGCAAAGACCGCTCCCTCCGCAACTCCCTCGTCAATTCTTCCCTTCCCTCCCGCACCACCCCCTCCCCGGGCACTTTCCGTTGCAACCGCAAGAAATGCAACACCTGTCCCTTCACCTCCCCCCTCGACTCCATTCAAGGTCCCAAGCAGTCGTTCCAGGTGCGACAAAGGTTCACCTGTATCTCCTCCAACCTCATCTACTGCATCCGCTGCTCTAGATGTCAGCTAATTTACATCGGTGAGACCAAGCGTAGGTTGGGCGACCGTTTCGCCGAACACCTCCGCTCGGTCCGCCTTAACCTACATGACCTCCCGGTGGCTCAGCACTTCAACTCCCCCTCCCATTCCCAATCCGACCTCTCTGTCCTGGGTCTCCTCCATTGCCAGAGTGAGCAACAGCGGAAATTGGAGGAACAGCACCTCATATTCCGTCTGGGGTCCTTGCGCCCCTATGGCATCAACATTGAATTCCCCCAATTTGGCTAGCCTGTGCTGTCCCCTCCCCTTCCTTCACCCTCTAGCTGTCTCCTCCCACCCTCCCATCCGCCCGCCCTCGGGCTCCTCCTCTTCCCCTTTTTCCTTCTTTCTTTCCCCACCCCCCATCAGTCTGAAGAAGGGTTTCGGCCCGAAACGTCGCCTATTTCCTCCGCTCCATAGATGCTGCTGCACCCGCTGAGTTCCTCCAGCAATTTTGTGTACCTTTAAGGGTACTCACAGTTGTGTAGACATTTGTTCAGTGTCATTCAGAGCTCAGAGAGACGTGACCCTTGGCTTCATCCATCTTGCAGAGAGTGAGTGAGGCACACCACTCCCTGGTTTTATGGTCCCTCCCCCTCCCTCCAGCAGGTGCAGCAGAGAGAATGGTGATTTTTTAAAACTTCAAGCCAAAGCTCCCAAGCCACTATTTGCAGTAAATAGTGCCTTTCAACTTCAAGCCAAAGCATCCAAACAACCATTTGCAGGCAGTGCCTTTTTACTTCAAACAAACCATATTTACATTTTCAAACCACATTAAGGGTTGTGTAGACATTTGTTCAGTGTTATTCAGAGCTCAGAGAGATGTGACCCTTGACTTCATTCATCTTGCAGAGAGTGAGTGAGGCACACCACTTCCTGGTTTTATAGTCCCTCCCCCTCCCTCCAGCAGGGGCAGCAGAGAGAATGGTGAATTTTTTAAAAACATTAATATCTCTCTGATTTGTCATCGATGGGAAAATTCCTCCACACCCGTAAGGCGGAGGGGGGCTCTGGGCGAGGTGGCCAAAAATGACGGCCGTAGGTGGCGGCATTCTGTCGGAAATCGCAGCACAGTGGGCCAAAAGCGGTCAAGATCAGAGATTTAGTAATATAAATTAACAGCCTTTAACATATAGGTTGAGATAGCTGGAGCTCCAGTGTGTGCAGTAAACCATTAGTAATGTTGCCAACTTTAGCAAGCTGTAATTTTCAGAATTACAATATTCCTGCTAACCTTTCTTATTATTCTCCCATATTTTCTTGCTTCAGCATAAATCAGATGTGATCGTCAACCCAAGGAGATAAAAGTCAATAACTTTGAATTTAGAGACACAGCAGGGAAACGGGCCCTTTAGTTCACCATTATTCATCAACCATTCACATGAGTTCTACGCCATCTCACTTTTAGATCTACTCCCGCAGCAGCGGCAATATACAGATGCCAATGAAGCTACAAACCTGTACAATTTGCATACAGGGCAAATAGATCGACAGAGGATGCCATCTCTCTGGCCCTTCACACTGTCCTGACTCACCTGGACAGACAGGGGCACATATGTGAGGATGCTCTTCATTGACTATAGCTCTGCATTCAATACGGTCATCCCCACCAAGCTCACCACCAAACTCCATCAGCTAGGCCTCAGCTCACCGATATGCGCTTGGATCCTGAACTTTCTCACGGAGCGACCGCAGGCAGTGAGACTGGGCCCGCACCTGTCCTCCACCATCACCCTGAGCACCGGCACACCACAGGGCTGTGTACTAAGCCCCATGCTCTACTCCCTCTTCACTCACGACTGTGTCCCTGCATTCGACACCAACACCATCGTGAAGTTTGCAGACGACACAACAGTGATTGGGCTGATCACCAACGGTGATGAAACAAACTACAGAGCGGAGGTGCAGAACCTGGCGGACTGGTGCGCCAATAACAACTTGGCACTAAACACCTCCAAGACCATGGAGCTGATTATTGACTCCAGGAGGTCCCATTCTGGAGAATACGCCCCAATCTCCATTTACGGGGAAAGTGTGGAGAGAGTGTCCAGCTTTAAGTTTCTGGGCACTCACATTTCAGAAGACCTCACATGGTCCACAAACACCGCTGCGCTGGTCAAGAAGGCACAGCAACGACTGTTCTTCCTGAGGACATTAAAAAAGACTGGTCTGCCCCAACAGCTGCTGACAACGTTCTACCGCTGCACCACAGAGAGCACACTAACGTATGGCATCTCTGTGTGGTATCTCAGCTGCACGGAGGCGGAGAGGAGAGCTCTTCAGCGCGTCGTCAACAGAGCGCAGCGGATCATCGGGACAGAGCTACCAGCCTTGGAGGGCATCTACCACACGTGGTGCCTCAGGAAGGCCCTCAGCATCCATAAGGACTCATCACACCCCTGCCACGGTCTGTTTCAACTACTTCCCTCCAGCAGACGTTACAAGGCCTTCTACGCCCGAACCTCCAGACTCAGGAACAGTTTTATCCCAAAAGCTATAGCGGCTCTGAACCGGCCCTAATGAGTGCCCCCCCACCCACCCCCTTTGGGCAGTCTCCCTCAGATGGTCACGTCAATCAATTCAGCTTGCTTATTTATGTATTGTATTTATTTACCTTTCTTGCACATCAGTGGAGCTGCACACTAAATCTCGTTGCACTGACGTGCAATGACAATAAAAGATATTATTATTATTATTATTATTAAACTAATACAACTTTTCACTACTTAGGTAGCACTATGTATTTTGGCTTGCACTATCATGGTCTGGTAATTTATTGTGTATTTATTTGTTATGTTGTTGTGTTTAAAGTGAAGGTAAAGATGCAGCAAGTAAGGATGCCAGTGCACGTGTCAACAAGTCTTGATTCTTGGCTCTAGAATGTTGAAGCGTGACAGAGATAAGCAGATGGAGCAACCTGGCTGGGATGGTGAAGATGGCTGCTCTATTAACATCCATAGACAAAGCAGAGTACATGTATAATGTTGGTTCTGAAGATACAGGATATTACAGATCTCAGTGAGAACAAAGAATGTGGTTTGACCGTTGACATTTAAATTAGCAAGATCTCAGGGAAATGAAGAAATTCACTGAAATGTATCATGTTTTCTCTCTATAAATAACTCAACATTTCATACCAGTAAGATTTGAAAATAAAAGAAAATTTGCCCATTGCACTACTGTTGGCATCCTTAGGGGAGTTTTCATGTCAAAAAAACACACATCTCACTGAGAAAGTAAGTAAGAATTTTACTGATGAGAGCATGAACAACCAGACACCAGTGTAAAATTGCTCTGCACCAGGTTACAGGTAGTCCTTGCTTTTTCCCTCCTTCCCCTCCCCTCCCCAGCTCTCCCACAGCCAACTGTCTCCGCCTCTTCCTTTCCTTTTCCCGCCCCCTGACATCAGTCTGAAGAAGGGTCTCGACCCGAAACGTCGCCTATTCCTTCGCTTCATAGATGCTGCCTCACCTGCTGAATTTCTCCAGCTGTTTTGTCTACCATCAATTTTTGACTGGTCAGCACCATTTTCTCCACTCACCCAGTTTATGAAAGGAATTTTTAGGTTCAAAACTTGGTCCAGTAGCCAGGGGCGGAGTCAACACACTAAATAGGGCCAATAATGTTGCTAGAAGGTTTTGCAAATTTTAGGTAAGTATGAAAATCACCTTGAAAATTAGATAGCTTTCATAATGTAAAAGAACAAATTTCAATGGATTCATATAGTCAAATGCATTATTTACTGTTATGTTCTGTATTAAGTAATTTTATTAAAATACATTTTACTTGAATCAATTTTCCATTGATACTTATTTCAATTCAAGTTACCTTTAATCCAGTCCCTTTAATGCCTCAGATTACTTTTCTAATTATAAAATCAAATGGAAGAAAGACTACTAGGCTGAAGCAATTATATATTTTTCTTTAAGTCTTCTCTCACGAGAAAATCTGTCAGCTTGTTAGATTTCTGGAGCTTAACAGATTGAGAACCATGTTCTTCTGCCTGGTAATTAATAACCTATGTCCATTGTTATATTATTCAATTTATATCATTATTAATTTTGACCACAAAGGTACTTGAAATCAAATATTTGAACAAATTCAATACATCTCAACATTGATGGATTTAGTTTTAGAAATTACCTTTTAGCTAACCTCTGCTGATTTTATCTCCCTGCAAAAGGCACTAGCATTTTTTTATTTTTCACACATTATCGCACATCCTGACACCGAGAACACTAAATAATGATCTACACCAAACCCAAACCAAAAATGCAAAATCTGTTACTCAACCTGCCCTCTTTATGCGCTTTGTTTTGAATGTTTAAAAGCAGAAGCTGAACTTCATGACGAAGCAGGTCTTTGATAGCAGGAGATTCTGGTAGCATTGCATGCGAGGCTTGTGGATGAGTAGGAGTCAATCTGCTTGTTCTCATCGATCGCCAGATTTCCAACAGCATAGCAACCTAAAAGTAAGACATATGTAAAAAGCTGTAGATAGATTAAAAAGTTTAAATACAGCAACCAATTAATAAATCTGAAGAGAATAATGGTTGGCTAACGATTACAGGATCTCATTTAACACATGGTCATGTTTGACTAATCTTCTTGAATTTTTTGAAGAGGTTACTAGGGAAATTGACGAGGGTAAAGCAGTGGATGTTGTCTATATGGACTTTAGTAAGGCCTTTGACAAGGTTCCTCATGGAAGGTTGGTTAAGAAGGTTCAACTGTTGGGTATAAATGCAGGAGTAGCAAGATGGATTCAACAGTGGCTGAATGGGAGACGCCAGAGGGTAATGGTGGATGGCTGTTTGTCGGGTTGGAGGCAGGTGACTAGTGGGGTGCCTCAGGGATCTGTGTTGGGTCCTTTGTTGTTTGTCATGTACATCAATGATCTGGATGAAGGTGTGGTAAATTGGATTAGTAAGTATGCAGATGATACCAAGATAGGGGGTGTTGTGGATAATGAAGAGGATTTCCAAAGTCTACAGAGTGATTTAGGCCATTTGGAAGAATGGGCTGAAAGATGGCAGATGGAGTTTAATGCTGATAAATGTGAGGTGCTACACCTTGGCAGGACAAATCAAAATAGGACGTACATGGTAAATGGTAGGGAATTGAAGAGTGCAGTTGAACAGAGGGATCTGGGAATAACCGTGCATAGTTCCTTGAAGGTGGAATCTCAAATAGATAGGGTGGTAAAGAAAGCTTTTGGTATGCTAGCCTTTATAAATCAGAGCATTGAGTATAGAAGCTGGGATGTAATGTTAAAATTGTACAAGGCATTGGTGAGACCAAATCTGGAGTATGGTGTACAATTTTGGTCACCCAATTATAGGAAGGATGTCAACAAAATAGAGAGAGTACAGAGGAGATTTACTAGAATGTTGCCTGGGTTTCAACAACTAAGTTACAGAGAAAGGTTGAATAAGTTCGGTCTTTATTCTCTGGAGCGCAGAAGGTTAAGGGGGGACTTGATAGAGGTCTTTAAAATGATGAGAGGGATAGACAGAGTTGATGTGATCAAGCTTTTCCCTTTGAGAATAGGGAAGATTCAAACAAGAGGACATTACTTCAGAATTAAGGGACAGACGTTTAGGGGTAACATGAGGGGGAACCTCTTTACTCAGAGAGTGGTAGCGGTGTGGAATGAGCTTCCAGTGGAAGTGGTGGAGGCAGGTTCATTGGTATCATTTAAAAATAAATTGGATAGGCATATGGATGAGAAGGGAATGGAGGGTTATGGTATGAGTGCAGGCAGGTGGGACTAAGGGAAAATAATTGTTCGGCACGGACTTGTAGGGCCGAGATGGCCTGTTTCCGTGCCGTAATTGTTATATGGTTATATGGGTTGAGCATGTAGAAGGCTAGGAAGAAATATAGTCACATAACATCATAACTCAGGAATTAGACACCAGTTTATTTAAATCATCCATTATAACCAGATTATCCACACAATGCCAGGTTTCTGTATTCTGCATTATATATTTTAGTTGATTTTCTATTTCTGAAGTCTGATTTATTGGAAGTTGGAGTTATGACACCTGTGCCTGTGTCAAGGCGGCTATAACAGAAATATTGTTAATTTTATCGAGTCAATTGTAATTTCATCAAAGGATTCATTTGATGACATGTAAATAAAGATGATTTACAATTATTTCGAACTAAAGCCTTGGTACTCTTCACATGACCAGCTTATACAAGTACCAAAAATCACTCAGAGCAAATTCATAGTTACTTCACAACTAAAAGAGCATAATTTAATGTAATAAATTAATGTAATGGTAAAGTAAAGTCTCAGGAAAATTGTGAGAAGCAGAATTTAATTGTTGACTCCGAATATTGCACATATATAGAATAGCATTTATAAGAATTTAATGTCATTGCATTTAACAGTGAACATTAAGTAATGGGTTTCTACTTTTTTTCTTCACTTTACGTATGGAGTTCAAAATTTCGGTAGCTGCCATGATGTAATTGTGGTGGACAACCCACTCCATCACAGGTACTGACGTCCCCATCATTGAAGAGATCTATAGGAGGCACTGCCTCAAAAAGGCAACCAGCATCACCAAGGACCCTCACCACCCTGGCAATGCACTCATTTCATTCCTGCCATCGAGAAAAAGGTATAGGAGTCTGAAATTTGATTTTGTATATTGCATTACTAATTGGTACTATGTTTACAGATCTGTTATGCAGCTGCAAGTTAGAAGTGTATTGTTCCATTTTCAGTACTCATGACAATGAAACACTCTTGGTTCACGAGAATGTCAAATTCAATCATTTCAGGTATCTTGGGCTTTTCAGGTTTGGAACTGGCTAGTTCTGCTGTAAAGTTATACAGAAGAGTTTCCTCTCCATAGTCAATACCTGATCTGCTTATTGTTTTAAGCTGTCTTCTTTTGGTTTCAGACCTTTGCATTTGCTCTGACCTGTATTTCACATCTTTTAACATCTCCCTTTTATTTTTCTTTCTTCAACTGCCCTCAGTAAACACGGAGAAATCACCTCAGCAACCCAGCCTCACAGAGAGATTCAGACTCTTCCAGAGATTCAGAGAAACGTCAACTATCCCTACACCTCCACAAATGCTGCTCCACCCACCGAATTCCTCCATCGTTTTCCTTTTTGTTTCAGATGTTGACTTTTCAGGTACAGTCTTTTGTGACTTTGGCATCACACTTTTTCAGTTCTGATCAAGGGTTTTTTTCTTCGTCCCCCATATGGTGCCTGATATACTGAGTGTTTTCAGCATGTTCTGTTCGTATTTCAGATTTTCAGTGTTTTGGAGGATTGTTATGCTCATCTGTTAATGTGGTCACAGTTTAAATTATCTCCAATACTGCCAAATAAGTTGCAAAGCTATTTTAAAGTAATATGTTTAATATTTTGAAAAATAGTCAATTTACAGAAAGCCTCACATCTGGAATCCCAACATAATAAAGACAGCCAAGTTAAAAAATATCCAAGTGGTAAAAGGTTGGACAAACATCAAGTAAAATCCCAGAACTAAATCTCGCAGACTATCCAATGACAAAAATGGAAAAATAATTGCATCCATTCCAAGGCAGGAATCTCATTCAAGCTTTATAGATAATATCATTCCTTATACACGAGCAAATTTTCCAGTTTCAGATTACACTTTTAATGTTCAGAGAGACTATGACATGTTCATTGTCAACCAGATTGTATTACACTTACTAATATTTTTTGTCATGTACTCCATTATCCTTTAGTTTTGCACTTTAGTATAAGTCTGCATTTTATAGTCTATTTAAACTCTAGTATAGTTTAAATAGACTATAAAATGCAGACTTTTGGTCAACGGAAGAAAATGAGGCACTAAATACGCTTGGTTTACGCTGATCTCGAAGCTACCCCATCACATTTGGAGGATTTGAGTATAGGATTTTAGTATAGGAGAAAAGAGGTCCTTCTGCAGTTGTACAGGGCCCTGGTGAGACCACATCTGGAGTATTGTGTGCAGTTTCGGACTCCTAATTTGAGGAAGGACATCCTTGCTATTGAGGCAGTGCAGCATAGGTTCACGAGGTTAATCCCCGGGATGGCGGGACTGTCATATGAGGAAAGACTGAGCTTGTATTCACTGGAATTTAGAAAGATGAGAAGGGATCTTATAGAAACTTATAAAATTATAAAAGGACTGGACAAACCAGATGCAGGAAAAATGGTCCCAATGCCGGGGGAGTCCAGAATCAGGGGCCACAGTCTAAAATAAAGGGGAGGCCATTTAAAACGTGAGAAAAAACTTTTTCACATACAGTTGTGAATTTGTGGAATTCTCTGCCCCAGAAAGCAGTAGAGGCCAATTCACAGGATGAATTTAAAAGAGAGTTAGAAAGAGCTCTAGGGTCTAGCGGAATCAAGGGATATGGAGAGAAGTCAGGCACGTGTTCCCGATTGTGGATGATCAGCCATGATTACAATTAACGGCCGTGCTTGCTCGAAGGGTCAAATGGCCTCCTCCTGCACCTATTTTCTATGTTTCTATGTGTTACGGGTTAACTATTACTAGCCAGGTTTCCAAGCTGGCCAGGCTCGGTACTGAAGAGTTTCTGACTGTTGATTGTATCTCAGGCCAGAAGATAATAAACTTCTTCCTTATTATCAACTGTTGGCCTCTGGAGCTCACTGCCAGGGTAGTCGATGATTGTCTTCTATGTTTTTATACCCGTCTTTCAGAATGTTGGGACTCTCCAAATCTCAATGAGACACAGGGGGGCATTAAATTGTTCCTGGGGATACAAGAGACTGCGAATGCTGGAACCTGGAGCACAAAGAAACGGCTGGAGGAACGCAGTGGATCGAACAGCATCTGTGAAAGGAAAGAAATGGTTGGGATTTCAGATCAAAACCCAGCATCAGCAATGGTCAACATTTCAGATTGAGACCCCGCACGAGTCCTGATGCAGGGTTTCAACTTGAAACGTCGACCATTACTTTCTCCCCCCAACATGATGTTACTTGACCTACTGAATTCCTCTTGCATTTGTTTGTTGCATGAAGTTGCTCCTGACAGTGCCCCTATGTGAGTCTCATCACCAAGTCTGAAGAAGGGTCTCGACCCAAAATGTCGCCTATTCCTTCTCTCCATAGATGCTGCCTCACCCGCTGAGTTTCTCCAGCATTTTTATCTACCTACCAAATTTTTTCCATGTAGGTATTACTATTTTTAACATGGCTTCTCATCTCTTTATACCATAATAACAACTAACACCTCTGCACACTGTTGAGGCCTTGGAGTGGCAAGGAAAATGTTTCATGGGGGACTCATAGCCACTAGATGGCTGCTGTTTTGGTTTTATAGTTTAGCCAGGCTCCGGCTCGCCCCCAAAGCTCCTCAATGGCACAAGGCAACATCAGTGCGGAAGAGACGGCTCGTGGTGGAGGAGATGATAAAACAGGAGGAGGCAGATCGACACGCCAAGGCCGTCTCAATGGCCAAGTGATAAAGCTGAATTAAGTTAAAAATATAAGAAGATATTAAAATTGGCTTCTGGGCTAGCTTACAGCTTATATTTAGCCTCAAATTAGGCTTGCCTCAGGTTGCGGTGTGTGAGATAATAAATACTATAACATTGTCTCCCAAGTGACGAGAGAGTAGCTAGATCTCTTTGATGTATTGGAAAAGTAAGATGTCGTAAACCAAGTGTCCTATGTTCATGAGGGACGAAGTGATGAGAGAGGAAGCAGAGAAGGAGCTAGATTGATCTCTTTGATGTAAAATGCCTGGCACCAAGTGTCCTATGTTTATGAGGGAGGAGGTGCCGAGAGAGGAACCACAGAAGTAGCTTGATCTTTTTGATGTATTTGAAAAGTAAGATGTCATAAACCAAATAGCCAATGTTTTTAATATATCTTGTACCATGTGACAAAATGCCTTTGATGTGATGCATTCTGTAGAAACTTATATTTTTCTTTACCTCTGACCATGACTGATGTCTGTGGAATGTGCTAAGGTGACAAAAAAACACTATACAGGTGCACAACCTTTTATCCGAAGATCCAAATAACGAAAACCTCCGAATAGCGGACATTTTTTCGGTCCTTGAAGAAAGGTCCTTGAAAACGTTCCCCGAGGGCGGCCCGCAGAGGTGACAGCGAAACCTCCGGTCGGTCCTCGAAGAAAGGGGAACTAAATCCCCTTTCATAAAAGAGAAGGTGAGGGTATATTGCGCGGGAGGGTTAATAATTGACAATATTCTGCTGCCTGCCCGCTGAGTTAAAAAATTCCCACGGTAGCACGATACACAGTGCATCGTGAGTCTTGCGTGGGAACTTTTTAACTCAGCGGGCAGGCAGCAGCAGATTGTCGCTGCCTTCAGTTTCAACCCACCTACACCCCTCTGCTACCCGGCCATGTGTGTGACCCCTTCCCTCCCCTCTCCAGCTCCCCGCCCATTGCACCGGCGCGGGGGCTTTGCACTGTCTTCATGTCGGCGATGCTAGCAGGAAAGTGCCAGTCACCGGAGACGTCAGGACCAACGGGACACCGACCCCCAGGCCCACTGCAAGCACGGAGATCCCAGAGACCCACAGCCAGCAGCAGCCCAGTCCCGTTCCAACTCAGAGGAAAACTGCAAACTGGCCGGAGACATCAGGACCACCAGAAGCCGCTCCCCGATGGGCCGCTACGGCGACAAGTGGCAGTTCGCCCACAGCCCCCTCATTGGGACACCGACCCCCAGGCCCATTGCAAGCACGGAGATCCCAGATCAGCAACTCCAGCCCAGCCCCGCTCCAACTCCAGAGGAACACGCTCCCAGTATGGGCAGAAGCTGATGGTGTGCAAGGTACGTCTTGTTCTTGGGGTCGCGCAGCTCGGGCTGTGGGCGAACTGCTACTTGTCGCCGTAGCGGCCCATCGGGGAGCGGATTCCTCTGGAGTTGGAGGGGGAGGGGGGTATTGTGCTGTTTGATCGCCCCCTGCTATCCCAGGGACAGGGAGACAGGACGTTCACCGAGGGCGGCCCGCAGAGGTGACAGCGGAACCTCCGGTCGGTCCTGGAAGAAAGGAGAACTAAATCCCCTTCATAAAAGAGAAGTGGAGGGTATATTGCCCGGGAGGGTATATCACCTACCTGGAAGAAACCGGACATTTTTCCCAGGATGTCGTCTGCTCACCAAAGCTCACGTTTGGCGCCAAACGCACGTCGCCTCTGCTGCACACGGATATAAGAGTGTGAAAATGTCCCCTAAGGGCATGTAGCCCCGCTAGGGTGACATGAGTGCGAGAGGTGATTCAATGCTGCGGTCACATTTATAAATTCAGGAATTCATTCAACACACTGCATTTCATACAGACATTTATTCTGCAAGAAAAAACTACATTGAAGACTCAAACTCGCGACCGAGGAGCTGCCGGGATCAAGGCGCAAACTCACGACCTTGCGGATATGAGCCGAGCACTCTACCACTGAGCCAGCCATTAAAATCTACGCTAAAAAAAATCCATTCCGAAGACCGACAAATTCCGAATAACGAAAAGTGTCTGGTCCCAAGGCTTTCGGATAAAAGGTTGTGCACCTGTACAATGCAATGTAATTTTGTTGTTCAGAGAAGTGGACTGAGGACAGTGAAGTGTCTACATTGGTCACTTGACTGGAGTTCTCCCTCCCTTCCATCGGCCAATAATAAGTAACGTTTTGAACTGGTCTACCAAAAGGTTTGTGTGTTGTCTGTTTATTAAGAAGCGAACCTGTTTAGTTGTTATAAAAGTAACTTTTTCACAAGCAGGGCCAATGGACTAACTGGGAGAGCCTAGAAATGAGGAAACTCAGCTGGCGTGACATCTGGAAAATGGAGGGATCTCAGCGAAGTTTTATCACCAGAGCTACTTATGACGTTCTACCCTCACCCTCATCTCTTTATACCATAATAACAACTAACACCTCTGCACACTGTTGAGGCCTTGGAGTGGCAAGGGAAATGTTTCATAGGGGACTCATGGCCACTAGATGGCTGCTGTTTTGGTTTTATAGTTTATTAAAGACAGCCAACTCCCAAATGAAATTAATGAACTTAAATAAAGCTACTTTGCTTTATTAAATCACACGGTGGCCTACTTTCAGTCTGTATTTCACAGTTTAATTACCACAAATAGTCTCGCAAAACAATTCTCAATTCAAATACTGGAGAACACTTTTCAAATTAATTTGTTATCAACATCTTGAGCATTCCCAGAACATAAACTACACTTGTGCACGGCTTGTCCACGGCTTGTCCAACCTAATTCCAAAATAATCCTTTAGAAGTCACCTTTGTAGTGTTGTATTTCTCTTCTCATGACAACCTGTTACTCATGCAACATTTGGGTTATTTTCCCATCATGCTTTGTAGAGATAAAGATAACAGTATTCATAGAAGTTAACATGACTGCAAACTTCCATAATTGGAACTCAGCGGGAAAGATAGGCCTCCTTCCCCCCCAAGTCCCGTCGTCTCCAGAAAATCCAACGACTTGTTAAAGAAAGAAGAGGCCTGAGGAAGTTGTGGAAAAAAGCAACAGCAGAAGAAAGGGATGGCATCAAACTCCTTCAAGGGGACCTAATAGGCCTTTCTCACGGGGCGACTTGACGCAAGAGTTAACCAGAGTTTAACATCGTGGGAACCTCGTGCGATAACAGTACGGCATTCGTGGACCACCGTGGCGCTAACGGCAGGTAATCATGTAACTTGGTGACTCGGGAGAAAATTCAAGCAAGCAAGCTTGAATTTCTCCAAGAGTGACTTGTACACTTGTGGTTGAGCATTGCAACATTATATGAACGTAGTGGCCATGCGATATCCGTGCGATAACCGTAATAACTCTTGCGGTTACCGTGGGAACTCCTGCGAACGGTAAACCCCGAAGCTGGACAGAGGGGACAGAAGGTGAGTAAAAAAGGTGTTCTCAATATCCTTTATAAATGTCTGTATGTTAATATGTGTGTCTTTTCCTCTTGGGCATTACTTTGTTTCTGTTGGTGGCTCCACATTTTATGATAACCTGAAGTGTGATAAAGCTTTTACCTCAGCAGTTTGATTGTCAGTGCTTGTTTACCTCATTGTTAAATAAATATATTTTTTACTATCAGCTTGATGTCTGCAATTCTTCATTAACACATCACTACAAGATGAATGTCTCTAATGTTATAATCCCTCTCATGCTGAAACACAAAATAGTTGAAGGGAGGTGATATAATCACATTTTCATTAAGTTTCATTATTGAGTGTTCAGGTCCATCAATTGTTGAGCTATTTAAACGTTTGAAAGTTTCACCTCTCGGTAGAAAATAAAATAAGCCAATCAGCACGGTAAATGTGAGACAAAGTCTTTATTCCTATTTGACAATATAAAAAGACGACTTCTTGCACATATTGAGAGAAGGTGCATCACACCAAACATTTGTCTATAAAAGGGCCTCGCAAACACGAAAATCAACAAATGAGGCACGCTAGATTATTTTAAACACATTATATTCATTAACCTCCGCAACAAGCCTAAACTCAGGCATTAAAAGGGACAATGCAATGTGCTAAATGGCAGGTTTTGCGGACGAACATCTTATAGGAAGCACTTTTCAGAGGACACTAGAAAGTCAGCTTATTTGCTATGCATTTCTGCTAACATGCAGTAGTGTTCCTGTGGTCGGCTACCCATCAATATAGCTGTCCTGCCACGGCACACTCCCCAATTGTGAATTGTAGTAAGCGCAGAGATGGCCTCTTTGCTCTTTCACACCCAGTGAGACTTCCTCTTAATTCTCTTTTTAATTAATCTCTCCCTTCTGCCTTCACGCAAGCGTCCTCGATGCACATAGTGGGCTGCTGCATACAGCGCGTCAATGAAAAAAACCACCATCCTGTACTCGAAACTACTTAGTATAGGCATGTCTCCAAATGAGCCAATTCAACCAAGGGAGGATATTTATAGTGTGTGAAAAAAAAAGTGACATCATTTGTGCCACGTGTAGTTCACAATTTTCATTCTAGATTTAACGGGAAAGCTCGGGAGACGGACAAGTCACTCGCACAAATAACAGAAATGCCGAGTACCGTGGGAACTCTTTATCTACCCCCCGTTATATCGTGTGATATCGTGCTAGACCACGACCACTTCACTCTGGTTACATCATGCGTCAAGTCGCCCCGTGAGAAAGCGCTTTAAAACAGAGGCTCTTGAAGCTGCGCAGAATTTAAGGAAACAACGCAAAAAGAAAGAATATGCAAGAACAGACTTCTACAAAGATCCCTTTAAGTTTGTGAAAGGCATTTTCACAAAAGAGAAAAGCGGTTCCCTGAAAGCGTAAAAAAAAAGGAGGTTGAAGGACACATCAGAACCATCCACACTGACGAGCTAAAAGATGAACCGATACTTGTCCCTGCTGACATCCCACCAATCTCACCCCCATAACATCAATTTGACATCAGCCCTCCCAAGCTGAGTGAGGTGAAAGAGGTGGTGAAGAAGGCAAGAACGGCCTCTGCACCAGGCCCGAATGGTGTTCCGTACTGTATCTACAAGAATGCCCCGGATGTTCTGAAATTCCTCTGGAGGAACATGAGGGTTGCGTGGGAAAAGCATGTTATCCCCAAAGCCTGGCGAAGAGCGGGGGGAGTGCTGATCCCAAAAGAAAACAAAATTGTCCACAATCGAACAGTTTCGGCAAATAAACCTTCTTAACATAGAAGGCAAGATATTTTTCAGTGTGTTGGCGAAAAGACTTACAAAGTATCTGAAACAAAACCATTTCATTGATATGTCAATCCAAAAGGCTGGCATAGCAGGCTTCTCCGGATGCCTTAAACATACCAGTATCATAGGGCATCAAATCCAGACTGCTAAGAAAGAACGAAAGAATCTGCATGTTTTGTTCCTCAATCTGGCCAACGCCTATGGATCAGTTCCTCATTCACTACTGTGGACTGCTTTTGAATTCTTTCAGGTGCCTGCAACCATAACAACTCTGGTAAAAAACAACCTCCAGGATCTCCAATTTTGTCTCACAACATCAGACTTCGCCACAGCTTGGCAACCACTGGAAGTAGGCATCATGGCGGGGTGCACCATCTCCCCATTGACCTTCACTATGGCAATGGAGCACATTATCAGAGCATCAAAATGGGTTGTGGGAGGAAAATGGCTACAGTGTGGTCAGCGGTTACCATCTATACGAGCCTATATGGACGATATAACAACACTAACAACAACTGTCCCCTACACTGAGACTTCTGGAAAAACTTCATCAAAACATCACATGGGCAAGGATGAAGATTAAACCCAGCAAGTGCAGAACCATCTCCGTTTTCAAAGGTCAAGTCAAGGATCAAAGATTTCATATTAACGGAATACCTGTTCCAACTGTTTCAGAAATGACAGTGAAGAGCTTGGGCCGGTGGTATGATGCAAAGCTCAAGGACACGGAGCAGTTTGAACAACTCAAAAAGGATACCATCACGCACAACAAGACCTTGCTACCAGAAAACTCTAGCTGTGGTGCCTCCAGTTTGGCATACTACCAAGACTCATGTGGCCTTTAACTGTGTATGAAATCCCCAACAACAAAGTGGAAAAGCTGGAAAGAATGATCAGCACACATGTGAAACAGTGGCTTGGACTTCCACAATGCTTATGTCCTGTCGGATTGTACGGGAGTGGAAAATTGGAATTACCCATTGCAGGTCTTGTGGAAGGGTTCAAATGCACTAAAGCAAGGTTGGTCATGACCCTCACTGAATCTGAAGATACTGTTATCCGAACAGCGCCCCCCCACCCCCATATGATAACAGGGAGGAAGTGGACCCCATCTGAAGCCATTCAGAGTGCTAAGTCTGCTCTTCATTTCAGGGATGTGGTTGGCCAAGTCCAACACGGGAGAGCCAGGCTCCGGATTGCCCCCAAAGCTCCTCAATGGCACAAGGCAACAACAGTGCAGAAGAGACGGCTCGTGGTGGAGGAGGTGAGAAAACAGGAGGAGGCAGATCGACACCCCAAGGCCGTCTCAATGGCCAAGCAGGGCCAATGGACTAACTGGGAGAGCCTTGAAATGAGGAAACTCAGCTGGCGTGACATCTGGCAAATGGAGGGATCTCAGCTAAGTTTTATCACCAGAGCCACTTATGACATTCTACCCTTACCCAGAACCTGAAGCAGCGGTTCGGAGAAGATCCCGCTTGCTCCCTTTGCCAAGCACCTGCATCACTAAGGCACATTTTAACAGGATGCACTACGAGCCTTGCCCATACACTGGGCAGCATAACCAAGTTCTCAGACTACTGGAATCTCTGGAACTCTCTGCCACAGAGGGTAGTTGAGGCCAGTTCATTGGCTATATTTAAGAGGGAGTTAGATGTGGCCCTTGTGGCTAAGGGGATCAGAGGGTATGGAGAGAAGGCAGGTACGGGATACTGAGTTGGATGATCAGCCATGATCATATTGAATGGCGGTGCAGGCTCGAAGGGCCGAATGGCCTACTCCTGCACCTAATTTCTATGTTTCTATGTTTACTGGCATCAATCCTGGAACAGAAGGGAACGACCACGAAACATCTGCTTCCCCGGAAACATCAGCAGGAAATGTCCACTTCACAACATTTGTACCAGCAGGCCAACCTCCAGAGCACCAGATAACATCAAAGGATGCAAGCATTCTGCAGCTTGCTCGGGATTTGAAAATGGACGTGGAGTTTCTGGCTACAACACTCCAACCAGCCAAGTTGGCATACGTTGTGGAATTGTCAGTACCATGGGAAGATGGTGCTGAAGAAGCAATGATGAGTCGGCGTACAGGATGGAGGTGGAGCTGCTCACAGGATGGTGCAAACCCCACAACCTCATTCTCAACGTGGGAAAAACTAAGGAGATGGTGGTTGACTTCAGGAGGGCGGGAAAACAACACCATACACCTCTGCACATCGATGGAGCTGATGTGGAAAGGGTCAGCAGCGTGAAGTTCCTAGGACTCCACCTGTCAGATGACCTGACGTCCACGACCAACACCACAGCACTGGTCAAGAGAGCCCAGCAGCGACTACACCCTCTCCGAAGACTACGGAAAGCAGGTCTCCCCACTACACACCTACGAACTTTTTATAGGGGGACAATCGAGAGCACATTAACCTACGGCATCACTTCCAGGTTCGGGAGCTGCAAGGCGTACGAACGGCACCAACTAGACAGGATTGTGAAGACCGCCAGCAGGATTATTGGTGCTTCACTCCCTTTCCTGCTGGACATATACAGGAAGAGGTGTATCAGCAGAGCCATCTTCATCATCAAAGACCCCTACCACCCATCGCATCACATATTCTCCATCCTGCCATCTGGGAAGAGGTACAGGAGCATTAGCTGCAAAACCAGCTCCTCAGCTTCTCCCCGCAGGCTATAAGACTGATAAACGGACTTTGCCCCCTGCCAAAGTATCGCGCACCAACCACCAACCTGGACACACTGCAGCAGAGCTACTGTCGTGCCGCTGCCGATCGGAACGCCTGTTGATGTTTAGTAGAGAATAGAGTGTTTAATTTGTTCATGATATATGTATTTTTATTTCTATTTATTTTTTACTGCACACTGAATGGACACTGGTTGAGCAACGTGTTTTTGTTTCCTCTGGGTATGTGAGTACTCAGGAAAATGACAATAAAGATATACTTGATACTTGATACTTATGAGAGGAAAAAGACCAGTACTCTGAACTTACAGCTGAAGCTGCCTAGAATGGTTATAAGACCAAGATGTTCCCTGTAGAAGTGGGATGCAGGGGGTTTGTTTCTACATCTACGACCAGTCTATTGAAGAAAATGGGGGCGAGGGGTCGCTCCCTCCAACATGCAATCAAGTCATTGTCAAATTCAGCAGAAAAAAGCAGCAATTGGCTTTGGATTGAAAGACAACGATTGGGCTGCAAGATGAAGACAGGAGGGTATGGAACGGAGCGGGGGTGTACCTGGGACCCCATGTATCACCGTTGAGCCCTCTGGAGATGTTGTGGGCTTATCAATGAAAAGTCAAAGAAGGAGGATGCCCACCTGATGACCCCAATGACATACTTACCCTACCTTTCACCACTCCAATCCCACTGCCAATATCAAGAGTGCCAACTTACTACAGGGATTGAAACATCAAGTCCTATTAGCTCTACTCATACAATTTCCATTATATAGTTGTTGATCTCCATCTGGATAAATTATTTTTGAATCAAGTCTGGTTTGAAACGTCAATGGGATTAAAATTATTGCACATTCCAATATTACACAGCTATTTTATTAGGATATTTAGTCATTTTTTATGAATTATTTAGTTATTCAGTTAGAACGGTTCTTTACTACTGATAAAAGCGCGGATTCGACTGTCATTTTTCTGCCTGTTACTTGTCCTTTTTGATTCTTTCAGATCCAGTTAAACCACACATTCCCTAATCAACCTAATATCCAAGTAATTATTTCAACAAATTATCATATTTTGACCTTTTTTAAAAACAGGCATGATGCTTCTAATTTCATACTTTTAAATATAACAAACCAAACTATAAAATGCTTTTGAATTATAGTTTCGTTACTTTCCGAGTAAAGAAAAAATAAGCTGGACAATATCCAATGGCTGGATTCTAAACAAAATAAAGATGATTCCTTTGTTGTAGGTCATGGGTTTAAAACCATTAGACCATATTGTGAAAGGGAAGAATTTTTTTCCCCCGCTCAGTCAGAAAGCTGGGAGGAACCAGCTTAAAAGATGACAAATATGTAATATTACAAATTATTTGAAATAAGAGTAATGGGGCTGTCCCACTGTACGAGCTAATTCAAGAGTTCTCCCGAGTTTCCCCTGATTCAAACTCGGAGAATTACGGTAATAGCCGCTCGTAGGTACTCGGGGCTCTCGTGGACATTTTTGAACATGTTGAAAAATCTTCACGAGTCTACCCAAGCTTACCGCATTTCCCTAGTACCTGGCGTTAGCGTTACGAGGGGCTAAGAAACGTTCCGAGCTCCGACGTACCCGCTAGGTACATTCTACGAGCTTACCACGAGTTTGATTTTTTTTAAACTCGGGAGAGCTCTTGAATTAGCTCGTACAGTGGGACAGCCCCTTAAAGGAATGAAGATAAGGAATTAAAAAACAAACATATGGGGTAAACACACAAGCAGAACAGAATGAATGGCCCACTTTTGCAATTCTACATTTGAAATACTTCATCATTTAGGCATAATGTTATCTAGAGTACAATAGCACGGATAACAAGATAATATTTCTTGCCTCTCCATGTAAATCCAGGGTGAGGTCCACTGCCGATTCTCCCAGAATTACCCTGATTTCATCTCTCTCACATGGAGGAACACATTCCTCGATTAGTTTCCACAGTGATAAAGGTTGTTCGTAGTTATCAGTAAATATTCTGTCTTCATCCTCACACTTCAGACTCATAGTTGTGTGCCAAATCCAGAGGCATTAGATCGAGGAGACTGGCCCGTTGATGATTGAATAAATGCTGGTCAATTAGTACCCAGGGAGAACCTGCAAAATAAATGGTGAGATAAATGAATAAATAAAAATGGGTGGCCGAGGATGTTTGAGCAAATACTAGTGTTCAAAAGAAAGCTAACAGTCAATTTAAAAACACTTATTTAGGATATATCACTGACAAAATAGAAGGAATGTCAAAAGTCAATCAAGAATCATCTCAAGAGTGTTTAATTGACATTTGCACCAGAAACCAAACAATGCAATTCTTGCATGCTGCAACTGTCATGTGTTTATTGTCATGTGTCCCAGATAGGACAATGACATCCTCTTCAGAGGCACATTGATGCAACAACACAACAAATGAATAAATATAAAAATAATAATTTAGCAGTTGTACTGGGTAACCAAACAATAATAGTACTAACCGAAGAACATAGTGTAATCTACAAAAAGTTTATAGAAGTTAGCTGCTGAGGTATGGCTATGGTTATGGTACACAAAAGGATACAAAGTGCTGGAATAACTCAGTGGGTCAGGCAGCATCCCTGGAGAACATGGATAGGTGATGTTTCAAGTCAAGACCTGACTAGGGTTGTGGTTCAAGAGCCTAAAGGTCAATGAGAAGAAACTGTTCTTGAACTCCTGTACCTTCTTCCTGATGGTTACAATGAGATGAGAGCATGTCCAGGCTAATGTGGGTCATTGATTCTTGTGTTAGCTTCTTTCTTGAGGTAGCACTTCCTGTAGATCATTTGAATGGAGGTCAGTATCCATGATAAATGTTGAATGTCCACCATTTATAGCAGCACATTGAACCGCTGCCTGGTACCGCTGATGAAACCGCTGCCTTACTGCACCAGAACCTTGGTTCGATCCTGACCTTGGGTGCTGTCTGTGTGGAGTTTGCACATTTTCCCCGAGACTGTGTGGGTTTCTTCCAGGTGCTCCCACGTCACAAACCAGCAGATTTGTAGGTTAATTGGCCTTTGTATATTGCCCCTAGTGTGTTGGGTGTTGATGGGAAAGTGGGATAGCATAGAACTAGTGTGAGCGGTTGATCAGTGATCTGTGTGGACTCTGTGCAGCCGCCGCTCAAACCTTTGCAGCATCCTTCATCCTTGGGCATTCGAGTTGCTGAACAAGGTCATGATAACCAGTCAGTATGTTCTTTACCGAACACCTGTAGAGTTTCGACCGAGTATTTGGCAACATGACAAAACTTCTGAAACCTCTGAGGAAGTAGAGGCATTGATGAGCTTTCTTTGTGATTGATCAATGTGCTGGGTCCCAGACAGATGTTCAGAGATGCACACGCTGTTGATTCTATCCATCATGGAGAACAAATTCAGAATACGCCCTCAACCTTATCAGAGAGCAGTGCAAGACAACAAGTTGGATTCTCAATAATCTACAAGAGGGGCTGACGCATGGAGACAAAAGGAGTAAGTGTGTCATTCAGCACTGCTGGAGATAGCAACACAGTGGGACAACCAGAATCTAGTTCAAACCTGATCGCAGGTGCAGTTTAGACTTTAGAAATACAGCTCGGTATTGCCCAGGCCACCGGTATTGCCCACGCCACCGCTTAGTATTGTCTGGGTTACTCGGTATTGCCTGGGGCCTGGGCAACTGGGTATTGCCCGACTCACCAGGAACCCGCCTGTTATTGCCCGAGGCCAGGGTCAGGATCACCGTTATCCTGCCCGGTATTACCCGGGCCAAGGTCACCAGCTGAATTATGGCTCGTTATTGCCATGGCCTGGGTCACCGGTAACCCGTTCGGTATTACCCGGGATCTGGCCCATTCGGTATTGCCCAGGACACCGGGTACCCACCCAGTTTTGCCCGAGACCAGGGTCAGGGTCACTGTTAACCCCCTCGGTATTGCCCGGGGAACTGGGCCATTCGGTATTACCTGGGGCCTGGGGGCATTGGACTGGGTCAGGGTCATGGGTAGCCTGCTTGGTATTGCCCGGGTCACCGGGGGCATTGGACTGGGTCAGGGTCACGGGTAGCCCGCTTGGTATTGCCCGGGTCACCGGGAACCCACCCGGGATTGTCAGGGTCACCAGCTCAGTATTGCCCGAGGTCAAGGTCAGGGTCACCGATAACCTGCCCGCTATTACCCGGGGTCTGCAGGGGCCACTGGGTGTTACCCGGGTCACCGTATTACCCGGGGCCTGGCTGAGACAGGGTCACCGGGAACCCACCCGGTATTACCCGGGCATTGTCCGGCCCAAGTAACCGCTTCACCTCTTTACCCAAAGGTTCCCTGACAAGTGATGCTTCCTCGGCCGCCCCGTGAACGGGACATCGGGCTAACCCGGTGCTGAGCTTCACCTCTGCGGCCGCCACCACCGTTGTTGTTGTTGTCGCCGCCGCCGTTCACTAATGTCGCCGTCGCCATCACAAACTCTCATCTCCAAGGAGCCGGTCTCGCGGGAACTCCCCCCTTGCAGCCGAAGATGCGCCATCCAGCACGTTGTGGACAGACGCCACGCACAATAACTGGCATCCATTAACACAGCCAACCCAGTGCTCAATTATATGCGGAAGGTAGGCACAGCAATGCTGGAGAAGCTCAGCGGGTCAACGCAGCATCTCATGGGAGAAGGAATGGGTGACATTTCGGGTCCAGTCCCGTCTTCAGACCAAGAGTTTGGAAAGAGACTAGAGATATGTGGAAGGTTAAGGTGTGAAAACGACAGATCAAACTGCAGAAGAAAGACAACATGCTGGACAGGGAGCATCTCTGGGGAGAATGAATGGGTGACATTTCGGGTCGAGACCCTTCAGACTGAGAGTCAGGAGAGAGAGACAGACTAGAGATATGTGATATGTACAGATAAGGTGTGAAAACGACAGATCGAAGCAGAAGGTAGACACTAAATGTTGGAGTAACTCAGTGGGACTGGCAGCATCTCTGGGGAGCAGGAATCAAAGAAGATGATGATGATCAAGGAAATGTAGAATGGATCATTGTAAGCTGAGGGAAAGGTGACAAAAAATGGATCAGGAGGACAGTGAAACTAGTCGGAGAACTGGGGGTGAGGGGGAAAGCAAGGGTTACTTGGTTAGAGAGATCAAATTTATACTGGGTTACCCTCAACAGAAGCACTAAGAGAAGATTGGGAACATGAGCTAATGATAAAGATCTCGAAGGATAGATGGGAAAAGTATCTGATGAACACACATAATTGTTCTATTAATGCAAGACATAATTTAATTCAATTCAAATTATTACATAGACTATATTATTTAAAAACGAGGTTGAATAAATTTTATCCAAACGTCTCTCCCAGATGCGATAAATGTTTGTTTCAAAACGCTAATATAACACATTCATTTGTAGGATGTACAAAGTTGAATACATTTTGGAGCGATATATTTGATATATTTACAAAGCTTTTCAAGTCCGCAATAGAACCTAAAACGGAATGGATTATATTTGGAATAATAGTAGAAGATATCAATTTAAATAAAGACCAAAACTTTTTTTTAATTATGGGTTAATAATTGGAAAGAAATTGATACTTAAATTTTGGAAAAATACAACCATACCAACTGTTAAAATGTGGATTAGGAATATGATGGACTTAGCACGCCTTGAAGAAATGAGACTCCGACTAATAGATAAATATGACCAATTCTTAAGGAGTTGGTCTCCTTTCATCGACTTTTTGGAATCATGTGATGCAGTGGTACCGTGAAGATTGCTGATTTCAGTTCATGCCGCGAATAGATCTACATCTCCGAATAAAGATTTGAAAATTTCTCTTTTAAGGGGCCTTCTCTCCTAGTTCTACTTTCCACTTTTTCTTTTTTTTATATACACACTTCACGTTTTTCTATTCTCTACCATCTATTTTTCCTCTTTCTATTGTTTTCTTTTTCTTGTCTTGCTTACTTCCTTCTCAAAACATAAAAGTAGAGGTTGTACATAGAATGGATCACGGTATGACATAGTTGGCACCTAAAATTAGGTTCCACTGTACTGTTTTGTACTGTATTAACTTCTAATAAAATAAACAAAACAAAAAAAAACAATTTTTTTTTATTTTTTATACTGGGTTGTAAGCTGCTCAAATGAAAGATGAGGTGCTGTTCCTACAATTTGCGTTGGGCCTCTGGGCCTCCTCCACTCTGACAGCGGAGGGGGCCCAGAACAGAAAGGTCAGTATGGGAATGGGAGGGCGAGTTAGTGTTTAGCAATCGGCCTAGGCGGAGTGAGCCGAGGTGTCTCGCAAAACAATTGCCAAACCTGCGTTTGGTCTCGCCAATAATCTCGGCCCTGCTGAGTGCCCCCCACCCCCCATGGACTGTCTCCCTCGGATGGTCACGTCGCACAGACACATCTGCACTTTAGTCTGTTTGAACTGTTTTACTGTTGTAATGTTATTTTTACAAACCATGTTTCTCGGGGTATCTAAATCTAAATTTTATTAGTTATTTAAGTATGACATAGGATGGAAGCTGCCAAACCCAAATCTCGTTGCACTTATGTGCAATGACAATAAAATTTATTATTATTATTATTATTATTATTATTATTATTATTATTATTATTATTATTATTATTATTATTATTATTATTATTATTATTATTATATAGGTGTCCACACCTGGAACAGCAGTTACAAATGTGGGTCCCTTGAAGGCAGAACCAGGTGAAATTATTATGGGGAACAAGAAAATCGCCAAAGAGTTGAACAGGTACTTTGGTTCTGTCTTCACTAAGGAAAACACAAACAATCTCCCAGATGTACTAGAGGACAGAGGATCTAGGGAGACAGAAGAACTGAAATAAATTTGCATTAGGCGAGAAATAGTATTGGGTAGACAGATGGGACTGAAGGCTAATAAATCCCCAGGGCCTGATGGTCTGCATCCCAGGGTACTCAAAGAGGTGGCTCTTGAAATCGTGGACGCATTGGTGATCATTTTCCAATGTTCTATAGATTCAGGATCAGTTCCTGTGGATTGGAGGGAAGCTAATGTTATCCTACTTTTAAAGAAAGGAGGAATTATAGACCAGTTAGCCTGACATCGGTGGTGGGGAAGATGCTGGAGTCAATTATTAAAGAAGTAATAACAGCGCATTTGGATAGCAGTAAAAGGATTGGTCCAAGTCAGCATGGATTTATGAAGGGGAAATCCTGCTGGACTAATCTGGAATTTTTTGAGAATGTGACAAGTAAAATGGATGAAGGAGAGCCAGTGGATGTAGTGTATCTGGACTTTCAGAAAACCTTTGATAAGGTCCCACACAGGAGATTAGTGGGCAAAATTAGAGCACATGGTATTAGGGGTAAGGTATTGGGATGGATAGAGAATTGGTTGGCAGACAGGAAACAAAGAGTGGGAATAAACTGGTCCCTGTCAGAATGGGAGGCTGTGGCGAGTGGAGTGGGCAGATGCATGGCGGATGCAGTATAATGTAGATAAATGTGAGGTTACCCACTTTGGCGGCAAGACAAGGAGGCAGAATATTATCTCAATGGTGTCAGATTAGGAAAAAGGGAAATGCAACGAGACCTGGGTGTCCTTGACAGTCACTGAAAGTAAACCTGCAAGTACATTAGGCAGTGAAGAAAGCTAATGGCATGCTGGCGGTCATAATGAGAGGATTTCAGTATAGGAGTAAAGAGGTCCTTCTAGTAGGTGTACAGGGCCCTGGTGAGACCATATCTGGAATATTGTGTGCAATTTTGGTCTCCTAATTTGAGGAAGGACATCCTTGCTATTGAGGCAGTGCAGCATAGGTTCACGAGGTTAATCCCCGGGATGGCGGGACTGTCATATGAGGAAAGATTGGTAAGACTGGGCTTGTATTCACTGGAATTTAGAAGGATGAGAGGGAATCTTATAGAAACGTATAAAATTATAAAAGAACTGGACAAGCTAGATGCAGGAAAAATGTTCCCAATGATGGGGGAGTCCAGAACCAGGGGCCACAGTCTAAAAATAAAGGGGAGGCCATTTAAAACTGATATGAAAAATACCTTTCTCACCTAGAGAGTTGTGAATTTGTGGAATTCTCTGCCACAGAAGGCAGTGGAGGCCAATTCGCTGGATTAATTTAAAAGAGAGTTAGATGGAGCTCTTGGGTGGCTAGCGGAATCAAGGGATATGGGGAGATGACAGTTACTGATTGTGGATGATCAACCAATGATCATGATGAATGGCGGTGCAGGCTCGAAGGGCCAAATGGCCTCCTCCCGCAACTATTTTGTATGTTTCTAAATGGAGCAACGTTGTTTATGTTTTGAAGATAAAACATCCGGTCTCACCAAGTAGAGCTAACTTTACACGCTGCTGGAAGAACTCCCAGAGGGTCAGGCAGCATCTGTAGAGGTAAATGGACTCTCGACCCTTCGAGTCAAGACATTTCCTCACTCGAAATGTCAACTGTCCATTTCCCTCCATAGCTGCTGCCTGACTCTCTGAGTTACTCCAGCAAATTATATTTGTTTTGCTCAAGATCTACAGTCTCTTGCTAACATTTCCAATATTCATCTGGATATTTATTTAGATTCTGGGAGTGTCAAAGAACTCCGGCTAAGCAATGAAGTCCAGATTCAGCTTTTTGGACAAGCAGGTCCTTTATTTATGGGCAATCGGAGTAAATGTGGTGTTGGGGCTTCTGTGCTAATGAATAATTTAATTGACTTAATGATGATCAGTAGAATAACCTTCAGATCAAAGACAAAGATATTTGAGAGGCATTGAAATCTGCCTAATATGTACATGCTGGCTGAAATGAACAATCTAGTTTTATCTGTCTTGCCAGCGTTTGGCCCAGCTGAAAATGAACCATAAATTAAAGGGCTGTCCCACTTTCACAACTTAATTCTTTCATCCCAACCATTTTTTTACTCGTGGACATTTTTTTGTCAGGCTGGAAAAAACGTCCCGACTTACCTGATGCCACGCGTACCTACGGCTAGCATAATGAGCCGCTACAATATATCTGCGAACTCCTACAATCTCCTACGGACTAAGTACGAACATCCTGCGAGTTTGAATCAGGGGAAAACTCAGGAGAATTCGTGAGTTACCTCGTGAAAGTGGGACATGCCCTTAAAGCATGAATTTGTGCAAACATGGAAATTCTTCTCAATTACAGAATCATAGAGTGATTGGAGCACAGATGAAATCCATTTTAGCCATTCTGTCCATGCCCACTTTTTCCCAGAGCAACTCACTAATTCTTGTCTCTGGTCCCTTTTCTATAGCCGAGTAATATTTTCCTGACAATATATTTATCCTCGTTCCGCTAGAAGGTCTCAATCCAACCTGCATCACATAATATTCCAACATATATCACGTTTTACAAAAATGGTTTCTCATTTCACACTTAATTATTTTCCCCTTGATTTTCTACCTGTGACCTTAGGACCTCGACTCCTCCACCAAAGAGAACAATTTCCCACCATTCTCCCTTTACAAACGTCTCATCATTTGACATACTTTGATCACATCTCCTATCAGCTTTCCCTTCTCTGAACAATCCCAGGCTCTCAAATCGATCTTGTAACTGTGATCCCTCATCCCAGGTACCATTCGTGCAAATCTTTTCTGGACCCTCTCGAATACCTTCCTATAACGAAACAACTTGAATTGAACACAGCGTAGAACAAAATTGAACGTGTGAATTCAGTCTGAAGAAGGGTCCCGACCCGAAACATCATCTATCCATGTTCTCCAAAGACGTTGCCTGACTCGCTAAATTACTCCAGCACTTTCTGTCTTTTTTCTCTGCAGAAATGCTGCCTGACCCGCTGAGTTACTCCAGCACTTTCTGTCTTTTTTCTCTGTCTTTCTACGCAAGGTTCCGGCATCTGCAGTTCCTTGTATCTCTACGATTAAACACCGTTCCCTGGTTGAGACTTGTCTAGCGTTTCACGAAAAAAATACCAAATATGTAAGGAATACAACTATTGTCTTGTTCTGAAAAGCATGCTGTTATTTCTCGAAATAGTTGCGCAGAGTACATTTGAATGTGGTTGAGGTGTGTAATAAAAAGCAAAGATTATAGAGCGGAGCACTCTATAATCTTTGATGAAAAGCTCCATAATTAGACATGTTCCAATCAATCCGCGATTCACTGACATCAGTCTGGGACGGTTCACCCTTTCTGTTGGTCGGATCACGTGCATCGGGCGGCTCTGAAGTATTAAAGTAAGCTGCAGCGTCAGATAAAGTCCATTTGGAAAATCAAAAGCTTGGTATCTGGACATTCCCGAATAGAGAACCCCCCCTCAACGATTAAAGCAATGTAAAATCCATCACACAAAGCCGGAGTTTGCATTTGTGTGGAGCTGGGATCAGATGGTTTTACAGACCTGCCTTTATTTCTTCGGCTTCAACCTCCCTCTCCTTGCAAGATAGAACCCCAAGCTCTTTGGGCGAGGTTTATTTTTTTACACCGTCAAGTATTGTATTAAAAACAAAATCTCAACAACGTTTTGGAGAGTTCAAACCGCTGCATCAAAGGTCTGAAAACTGAAACAAGGCACCTAGCCCCGCTTGTTTAAATCGCTTGGATTTCGCTTGAAAGTGTCTCATTTGCGGATTATCAAACATAATTGAAATATCCGGATCGCAGCGGCAACACAGCCAGTAGGAAGCATGTCAGCGCAGGCCGGCTGGCTGCTGCCACTGTCCCTGCTGCTGCTGACAGTGTTGGTCCGAGGGACCCTGGCGTTCTCGGTGCCCATCGTATGTGAGACTAACGGCAGCGTGTACTATGTGGGCGAGTGGTACTACCTGGACACGGACCATTGCACGCAGTGTGAGTGCACCGCCGGTGGACCCGTGTGTGGCCGCACCGACTGCCCGACCCTGCCGCCGCCTTGTATCCATGTCAGCTACTACCCGAACGATTGCTGCCCCCGCTGTGAGAAGATCGGCTGCGAACACCGGGGCCAGGTCTATGAGCTCGGCCAGCAGTTCCAGGTAAACGAAGCAGTGGTAGTGGAGAGCGGTGGGGTGGAGGCATTATCATTGTGTGTGATGGGGTGTGTAACGTGTGTTGAGGTTTTATCGTGAGTATGTTGGGCGGTTCGAGTGTGATTGGTGTTGGAGTGGCTGTGATGTGTTGGGGTTGCACCGTATGTGTGTGTATGTATAATAGTGATGGAGTGTGTGCTTGCAATGGGGCTTGGAGTTCGTGTGATAGGGGTTGGAGTGTGAGTGATGAGGCTGTGTGTGTGTGTGAATGAGATAGGAATTGAAGTGCAATGTGATGGTATTTGGAGTGTGTGTGCGCGATAGGGAGTTGGAGTGTGTAAGTGATGGGGGTTAGATTAAGTGTGATTTAGTTTAGAGTGTGTTTGATTTGGGCTTAGAGTGGGTGTGTGTGTGTGATGGAGGTTGGATCGTCTGTAATGGTAGTTGGAGTGTGTGTGTGATGTAGGTTGGAGTATGTGTGGTTGCAGGTGGTTGTCGGAGGTTGCAGGTAGTGGAAGCAGGTAGGAAGACTGACAAAAACCTCCGGGAACCGCACGGAAACCATGGGTCGGGCGCAAAGTCTCCAGGGGTTTCCGTTCAGGTTTCCTAAGTGGGGCAGGGGCATTATGCCCTGCCCTCGAGCCTTTGCCATTTATACCCATGAATATTTAATCTGTTTCCACCCTTTTTGGCCGCCTTTTCATTCTTGCCTCCATCCCCCACTTGGCAGCACAGTCGCGCAGTTGTAGAGCTGCTGAGTCACAGAGCCAAGACCCAGGGTCGATCTTGACGATGGGTGCTGTCTGTGTGGAGCTTGTACGATTTCCCTGTGACAGCATGGATTTTCTCCAAGTGCTCCGGTTTCCTCCCACATTCCAAAGAGGGGGGCAGGGTGACAGTGTGTGTGTGTGTGTGTGTGTGTTTATAGGTTCATTGGCTTCTGTAAATTGCCCTTATTGTGTAGGATGCGAAAGTGTGATAACATAGTTCTAGTGTAAGGGTGATCAATGGTCTAGGTGGGCTGGTGGCCCTGTTTCCATGCTGTATCTCTAAAGTAAACTACACTAAAGTTTTTATGTCTCCTTCACTTTGTCCTTCTGTTTGGTGGCTAAAACATGTGTACATGTAAGGAAGCAATTTGAATGTCGCCACTTTGTTTCAAGATTCTGATCTGTTTCATATAACAACCTCCCACACAATTTCCAAAACAGATGTTTAAACCGTGCATCAGAATCTAATTAACTGCAAATGCTAAAATAGTGGCATGTATTGTTCAGTCTCCAAACTTAAAAGGCCAACAAAGCATGAGCAGGCCTTTGTTATGACTGCGACTTAACCACACTGAGATTGAAACGGGTCGATGTAAAAGATCATCACAAGTACACATTTATTTGAAGACTCTCAGCAGAGTCACTCTGAACTCAAAGTACATCAAAGTTTTATACTCTTAAGAATATAGATAACAGCAGGTGATTATTCACCAAGCTATCCATTTAATTTCAAAATGGATTACTATTAATAGTATACATTTGAACATATTCTTTGAGGACAGGTTCTCATCTGTATTAATGTCTGCTATCCATATACAGTATCATATTACATAAAGAATGTAATATGACTAGCAATCCCCAACAACCTAAGCATGTGATGCAAAGAATATTGCTTGTACTTGCAAAGTACTCAGTGCCTTTAATATACTTTGTGATTTTCCATTCTTGGTCCATTGCACACATAATTACTGCCCAATTCCTCTCGTTAGCAAATACCTTGAATGTCGACATCCAGATCAATACCCATTTACAGTAAAACTGCACTATCCCTTTGTTCAGAAAAGACTAAAGGGCCTGTCCCACTTGGCCGTCATTTACGCGACAGGCCGGTAGTGACTGACGCGCGACGGTCGCGCGCGGCATCATGCGTCCGCACAGCCGTATGGAGCGCTTGACGTCATTTGAAGATAGACACAAAATGCTGGAGTAACTCAGCGGGACCGGCAGCATCTCTGGAGAGAAGGAATGGATGATTTTCCTCAATCTTAGTCCTGCTGGGTTGAATTAAGCAATGGGTGACGTTTCGGGTCGAGACCCTTCTTCAGACTGAAGAACAGTCTCGACCCGAATCGTCACCCATTGCTTAATTCAACCCAGCAGGACTAAGATTGAGGAAAGTTTTGTTGGGAAAAGATGTAAAAGTCGAAGCAGCATTAACAGGTGAATGGAGTTACTGATACGTTATGAACGGAGCAATAAAATGAGCTGAAAGGTCTACTGTACACGGTACACTGTGGATGGAGTGATTGTGATCATGTATTATCTTCCCACTGACTGGTTAGCACTCAACAAAAGCTTTACACTGTACCTCGGTACACGTGATAATAAACTAAATTACTGTTCCATGTTGTTTTATAGAAATTTATTTTAAGATGAATTTTTTGCAGAACCTTTATACCAGCAAATAATTTTTCCTCCTGCATTTCAGCCATCAGAGTGTGAACAATGTACCTGTGATATGGATGGGAGAGCAAGCTGCCTGGTCGCCGATTGTGCTCCACCTTTGTGCGTTAATCCAATTTATGCGAAAGGAAAGTGTTGCCCTGAGTGCAAGGATGGTAAGAACTTAATATCAATGCAGATCACAATGAAAAACATATTTATCCAGTTATAATAAGGTGGGGATTATTTTTCCAGAATTGCAAAATCTATTGTTTTGTGGTCACTTCAATCACTTCACATTTCTAGCCTTTCAGTTCTTAGACCATTTTAGAAAGAGGGTGGATTCCCCCGGTTCATTTTCTATCACAATGATGCCCAGCAGTCATTATATGACAACATCTAGAGCAAATGTAGATGATATAAAGTTGTGTCCTGATGCCACACCATTGTCCAATTACCAAATTCATTTTTACCTGTATTTACTTAAAATGTAGCTTAGTGAACTCACTTCTCATGGCATACAGCCTGGTAAAATTAAATGCAGGCTCTGCAACTTGCACAGGTTCACAAGCTCTATACCTGCATCTGGAATATTATCTTCTTTCTTCTGGCCTGAATATAGACTTTAGCCACATGAGATTTTGCCCTTTCTTCCTGAAACGTCTCGACCCGAAACATCACCTTTTCTCCAGAGATGCCATGTGACCCACTGAGTTACTCCAGCTTTTCAGTTTAAACCAGCATCCGCAGTTCCTTCCTGCACAATCTAAATTGATCAATGGGAGGAATGATTAAGTAGGCAATTGGGATGGAGCTAATTTTTCAGAACATAACAACAGTCGGAGGTTTGGGAAGGCGGCAGTGGATGTATTTTTTAAATTATTTTAAAGTTATTTTTGTTACTGCCACTCACAAGGGCCCAACATTAATTGGAAAATACACCACCAGGCTATGTGTTTCTTGTTTCTTGTTCCTTTCTTTTGGAAACTCTCTTCCTTGCATTGGCCAATTATTGAGTTAATTTCATTTTGCTCTTTCATTAATGTTAATACTTTACTGCTGAATGAACTTATTCGCAACAATCACTTAACAATTCCCTCCCTTTCCAACTTTCCTATAATTATTTTATTGAAATGCTTATTTTTTCATTCACTAGTTGTGAAGAAATGTCCTGCCAAACATTAACCTCACCGTAGAGAATTGCTGAGCCTTCTGTATTTTTTTTTTTAGCATTTTCTAGTTTTACAGATTTGACAATCTTTCTTTAATTTTGATCTGATAGATTTGTAGAATCATCTCCGATTTATAGAATAATGATTTTTGAAAATTGTGTTGCAAATTTTAAGGTCCAAATTGTTACAGCGACTTCACCAAAAGTCAAGTGATCCCAGGAGGGAGCACCATGTGGGTTGACAAGTGCACCTACTGCCACTGCCACGACGGACAAGATGCCGGATACTGGGAAGGCAATCTTATCGCCAAGTGCGTGAAGGTTCAACATTGCACTCTAAATGATGATCGCAGTCACTAGCCGTGAGATTGTAGCAACACTTCTCTGATGCATATCGCTGGGCAATCTATTTGGATGTCAGATATACAGTGACCCTATTATGATACAGCTTTGAAATAGCTACGCACAGCAATCGTTTTTTTCACGACAACACTTTCATTTATTACACCATTTCATTATTCTTTGTGCTTTTTAAATGCTATTTTCCGAATTGGCACGTATATGTATTGTGCATCACACTGGTTGTGATAGTGGCAGACGACAAATGTTTTGTTGAATGTAAAATTAAAAGAACAAACCTTCTGAATGGAATGCATTAGACGTAATATGAAATGTTCCTTGGAAAAAGGCCTGTTGTTTGAAAAGCATTACAATAACAAACTTCTGCCGCTTCTTCATGTTATCCGTGGCCTTGTCCGCTCCCTGCTCCACTGTCGTTGTCTCCTCCTCTTCCCCGCAGTCTCTGACATACTCCACCTTGGAAGATGTCAGTGACTATGGGGGAGGAGGAGGAGGAGGAGGAGGAGGAGGGGGAAGAGGCGGCGGTGGATGGGGCAGCAGTGGAGTGGACAAAGTTACAGGGGAAGGAGGAGGTGGTGGTGGAGAGGGAGCAGACAAAGCGATGGCCGACAGGAGGAAGTGGCAGCTGCTGAGTGGACAGTGGCCGAGCGAGTCCTGTTGGTGGCAGCATCCTGAAGAAAGTACTGTTGGCCATGGTCTACCACATGAGCCGCAACACCAACCGTGTCAACCGGACCATGTGGCAGCTCGGGAAGAAGGACTTGCTGCTGCAGCATCACAAAGTGCTGGATCAGTCTGAAGAAGGGTCCTGACCCGAAACATCACCTATCCACGTTCTACAGAGATGCAGCCTGATCTGCTGAGTTACACTAACACTTTGTGTCCTTTTGTGTGTTAACCAGCATCTGCAATTCTTTGTTTCTAGTACATGCAATGATAATACCTACTTTGGTTATAGCAGACAATCTGCAATAACAGACACCATGCTCTGTTATAACGAGGGTTTACTGTATTTAAGAGGCCCTGTTCATAAGATTGTAGCTTTTCCCTACTACTTATGTTCAGATTGACTGTTCTGTGTTTCCCTGTTTTATTTTCCCCTTCTAGAATATTGGATTTACATTTGTCATTTTCCTATTTGTAGGAAATGTTCTAAAATCTGTAGAATTCTGAAAAATAACATCTAGTGTAATCTCCATAGGTGCATTTTTTTCATCTTTGTAATGCACGTCATGAGATCCCAATAATTATTTACTTCTAGTCTCATTACTTTGTCCAATATCTTGTTGTCACCAATGCAGGTTTCTTTTAGCTTCTGATTCTCTCGACCGTATGCTCACCATTGTTTCCAGTATATTTTCCAAAAATCTTCTTTTGTGAAAGCAGATACAAAATACTTAATTTCCCTGGCATTTCCTCATTACCCAATGTTTTTTTTCCAGTCTAGGCCTGTAAGGCACGCATAGTAACTTCCAGTAATCTTTTCCATTTTACTATCTATTCTGATTAATTTTTACTTTCCCTTTGCTTATCAATGCTGTAGTATTCCATGGCTGAATTCTGAAATATTCTCAATTATAAGGCTTTTCCACTTTTTGAAAACATTATGCAAACAGGTTTTTTTACATTTAAGTAAATACCGAAAATGTGGGAAATACTCAGCAGGTCAGACAGTCTCTTGGAGATAAATTGAGTCTAAGGTTCTCACTTAACGACATGGAGCTGGATGTGAACCCATAATGTCTGACTCACAGGGAGCTACTTTTGAGCAAAGATTGCAATACTGGAGGTTAAGCCACTTATTTGTTTGAATCGGGAATGGAGCCACTAAGAGTAGCAGGATTGGAGGCAGAAGAGACTGTAAATGCAGGCATCTTGAGCATGGCACAGGGTTGCACAGAGACCCTGGTTTGATCCTGTCTGCAGGTGCTGTCTGTACAGAGTTTATACGTCGTTCCTGTGACCACGTGAGTTTTCTCTGGATGCTCCAGTTTCCTCCCACTCTCCAAAAACGTATAGGTTTCTAGATTAATTGGCTTTGGTAAAATTGTAAATTGTCCCTATTGTATATGATAGTGCTGGTGTTGAGGGTCAGTATGGACTCGATGGGCCGAAGAGCATTTTTCCACACTGTATCTCTAAAGTCTAAAGTATAAATCTTGACCAAAAAGGAAAATCCTGGAAGAACTCAGCAGGTCAGGCAGCATCTGTGAAGGGAATGAATGAATAACTTTTTTGGCCGGGATCCTTCTTCAGACTAATTGTAGCAGATGTATTTCCTTCTGACTATTAAATGTGTTTCCAGTATTGCCAGATATTGATTAAGAGCGTAATGCAGTAAGTTACGTTGCAGCTCCTGCTCCAAAGAGTTGTTGAAAAGCCAATGTTTTTACCACTTTGGTAGGAAGAACAAAAATAATAGCGGCCTTCAAAGATTATTTACCTACTGAATAAATGTCTTTAGCACATTTACTGAAACTTGATACAGTCATAACTGTGGTCTGCCCATTGGAGAGGATGGTGGGAGTAACTACTTTTAAGTATTTACCGGTTTTATTAATGTTTTTGGCTCTTTCCCTTTGCTTAATAACTGGGGTTTTGGACATTTCAATTTGGATTGTTAGCAGTTATTCTTTCTGGAAACTTGCCATTTAAAAAAATGTTGGAGTATTGTCCATCTGCACCTTAATCCAACATGTGAAATGGGAGACCCCGAACAAAGCAGCCCTTGCTTATATTCCGAGAGTTGCAATCCATAGTTTTCTTACAAAAGTGGTGTGGGTTTATTCTGCAAGTTATAGTTTATTTTTTGATTAAACAACTTTGATCAGTGTTGGTTGCAGCTGAATTGTTGCCAAAATTCCATGAAGTAAGCATCCAAAAAACTAAATCATTATAGAGAAATCTGGTTGGAAAGATTTCAAAGGACGAGAAAAGTCTTCCAGAGAATAGTCAAATTACTTTATTCATTGTAATGTTTTTGTTTGTGTATCGTGTTAAAAACACATTATACCCTGAGGATACTTATTAAATAAGATGGTTGTCAAAATGGTTGTATTCATTGGCTTTACTTATGGGTAATTTTATTTGATGGGTTCTTATTGGTTCATTGTTATGTCCCTTGTCCAGTATTTGTTTTTGTTGTTCTGTTTTATAAATTATATTTGAAGCAATTTAAATGTTCTGTTTTGCTTAATGCCATTAGACAACTTGCTGGAATTAAAATTGGGATGGATCTGCAATTGATTTGGAAACCTTATTAGTTCTTAGTTCCAACTTCTACTTTTGCAAACACCATTATATTGGTGTAAATGCACTATTTCATAATAAAATCATAGTGCAGATGTTCATGGACATTTGTGATTTATTCATAGCATGGTTAACAGCATGCTATCAATAACAGTTTTGAACCTGGTGGTATCCCAGATAACATGCAGAAAAGTCATGTTTCAGAATGAACACCCCCACTGGTCAAGCTGTTCAAACTCAGCGACAACATTTATGGAAAAGCAGCCACATAAATCTTTTTCTCAAATTCAATCTGACAATTTCCATTCAGTGGGTCTGCCCTCAATCACCAGCAAAGAAACAAAAGGTGTTGCCAAGAGTCCTAACATCGCCAGCATATACTTACTTGTTTCTAGACTGGTTTGCATGAAGATGCAAAGAAGACAGTGAATAGCAATGAGCATGAAAAAGTCAATGAAGATCAGTGGGAAGCTAAAAAGAAAGGATTTTGAGAAACTATTTTGATGCTGGATGGTAATTAATTCACCATTTATAGTTCTGAATTCAGAAATCAGCAAGATATATTACATTTTCTGATTGATTACAGCAAAACAAGGTAATATGGACTTTCATATGGCCAGCAAACCGCATATAAGTGAGACCAAGCGCAGGCTCGGCGATCATTTCGCTGAACACCTCCGCTCAGTCTGCCTAAAGCTCCCTGATCTCCCGGTTGCTAAACACTTTAACTCCCCCTGCCATTCCCACACTGACCTTTCTGTCCTGGGTCTCCTCCATTGTCGGAGTGTCCCAGCACAAATTGGAGGAACAGCACCTCTTATTTTGCTTGGGCAGCTTACAGCCCAGCGGTATGAATATTGACTTTTCTAACTTCAAGTAACCCTTGCTTTCCCTCTCTCTCCATGCCTCCTCCTTTCCAGTTCTCCAACCAGTCTGACTGTCCCTGATTACATTTTATGTTTGCTTTGTTGTTACCTTCTCCAAGCTAACAATGATCTATTCTACATTTTCCTTGATCGCCACCTCTTTTGATGTCTCGTTCTCACACATTCTTATCTTTGCATCTCCCCCTCCCCTGACTCTCAGTCTGAAGAAAGGTCTCGACCCGAAACGTCACCCATTTCTTCTCTCCAGAGATGCTGCCTGACCCGGCTGAGTTACTCCAGCATTTTGTGTCTATCTTCCGCATATAAATGGATTCACTTTATTTATGGATGCCAATCATGAGAATGCCTGCTATGAGAATGCAGGGTGACTTGGACAGGTTTGGGGAGTGGGCAGATGCATGGCAGATGAGGTTTAATGTGGATAAATGTGAGGTTATCCACTTTGGTATCAAAAACAGGAAGGCAGATTACTATCTAAATGGCGTCAAGTTGGGAAAAGGGGAGGTACAACGGGATCTGGGGGTTCTTGTTCATCAGTCTATGAAAGTAAGCATGCAGGTACAGCAGGCAGTGAAGAAAGCGAATGGCATGTTGGCCTTTTGTAACAAGAGGAGTTGAGTATAGGAGCAAAGAGGTCCTTCTGCAGTTGTACAGAGCCCTAGTGAGACCACACCTGGAGTATTGTGTGCAGTTTTGGTCCCCTAATTTGAGGAAGGACATTCTTGCTATTGTGGGAGTGCAGCATAGGTTTACAAGGTTAATTCTCGGGATGGCGGGACTGTCATATGCTGAGAGAATGGAGCGGCTGGGCTTGTACACTCTGGAGTTTAGAAGGATGAGAGGATACTTATTGAAACATAAGATTGTTAAGGGTTTGGACACGCTAGAGGCAGGAAACATGTTCCCGATGTTGGGGGAGTCCAGAACCAGGGGCCACAGTTTAAGAATAAGGGGTAAGCCATTTAGAACGGAGACGAGGAAACATTTTTTCTCACAGAGAGTTGTGAGTCTGTGGAATTCTCTGCCTCAGAGGGCGGTCGAGGCAGGTTCTCTGGATGCTTTCAAGAGTGTGGTAGATAGGGCTCTTAAAGATAGCGGAGTCAGGGGATATGGGGAGAAGGCAAGAATGGGGTACTGATTGGGGATGATCAGCTATGATCACATTGAATGGCGGTGCTGGCTCGAATGGCCAAATGGCCTACTCCTGCACCGATTGTCTATTTGCTTTTCCTTAACTTCACTCAGAAAACACTTTTTTAAGTTTCAAATTTAATATTTCAATAGCTGTAAGGAAAAAAAAGCAAAAGAGATAGCTAAATATTTTCACTGTACTTCAGCACACGTGACAATAAACTAAACTGAACTGAATGTACACGGCACAAAACCATATTCATGCATAATACGAAATAAAAGATAGAAGCAAAAAATATACTGGGAGAATTACAGCGGAGAATATAAGTTGAATATTGTAGTATGCTATTTTATGAACATTGTGTGATCATGTCCAAAACTACAGAGACCATTTTACCATCAATTTAAATTGTTAACACATTCATTGGTGCAATTTTGAAAATAATGTTTCTTATAATGTGCTGAAATGAGACGGCAGTCACTTGACCTGATGCCTATCAATTTCCGGAGCTATTTTAAAAGAATGCAACATAAAATGGATTTAAATAGCAGATCCAACGATAGCTGCCTTGATTCACAATTTAGGTTAGAAGGTCACAGAGGCATGTTGCTATAACAACAGGACGGGAGTACACCCGGAATAAATAGAATTAAATGCAAAAAGTTTCAAGAATATTAGACAAAGTTCTGCCTTTTGAATCATTGCTGTACATCTGTGGAAACACTCCATGAAACCATAAATTTGAAATATTAGCATAAATATGAGATTTTAGCAATCCTGTACTATAAATCCTATTTCCTACACTCAAAATTCAATTTTCTCATCTTTAAAATATGTGCCGAACCATATGTAAATTTCTAGCCATGCTTTTTAAAAGTAAAAAAAACCCTACCTGCTAAAAATTGCTGTCTTCCACGCTATACAGAAACAGCAAAAAAAAATACTGCATAAATTGCACAAAATACTGGGGTAACTCAGCGGGACAGGCAGCATCGGTTTAAATCTTCGGTTTAAATCAGCATCTGCCGTTCCTACATAAAAAGAATTACATGTACATACATTAATGTTTCTGAAATGACCCCAAATGTTTAAGCTCTTCATGAAACTCTGATACCCAGGTTGATTACGTTATTGATCACGTTTCTACAAAATTTCCAATGATACACAAATGTAAATTTAAAATCTTATTAGTTTTTGTGAAATAGCATGGAAGCATGCCCTTCGGCCCACTGAGTCTGAACTGACCCCCGAACACTCGTACACTAGTTCTATCCTGTACACTAGGGACAATTAAAAAAACCCCTACAAACCTGCACATTATTGGAAGGTGGGACGAAACCAGAGTATCTGGAGAAAACCCACATGATCACAGGGAGAATGTACAAACTGCATTGAGGTAGCACTCGTAGTCAGGATCTGGGTCTCCTTGTGTGCTGTAAGGCAGCAACTGTACCGCTGCGCCACCTCATGTACTCATGTATGGTATGATTTGCCTAGATATGTAGAAGATTTTCACTATATCTCAATATTGGTGACATTAATAAAAACGAATATCAGAAGTTCAGAACTCACCTTGGTCAACAAAGCATGGGTTAAGACTTGCTTCTCTTCCTGATCTCTCATCATCTTCTCAAAATGGTGACCCAAATCTTGCAGCTTTCTTACAAATAATGAGCTCTGCTATAAATTCTTCATCAATTGCATTATAGAGGCAGATTCTTCAGCATTTTCACTTTTTACAACTGTCATCTGTCTATCCTGTGGAGAGAAATATGTTTGCAAAGTATGTCTTATTGTCTCAATGATAGACAGATTGTATGTATGGCATTTATTTGCATGTGCAGAATCAGAGAGTGCAGTCTATTTGGGGCTTGGTGGAGATGCTTCATCATAATCACTGCAAGAAGTTTGTCATCAGTGTGTTAGCTGAGTCTCTCAAGCCCAAATGTAATAGACTACAGCTCCTTTTCAATTGACTGTAACATGTTTTGGCACTGGTGACATTTGCTCCAAAATTCTTGCCTGAATCATCTGCTTTCGATATCAGCTCTTTTCTTTCATCAAAGCTGCAAAGCTCTGCTGTAATCACCTCTAGAATTCATTGGCTGCTTGTTTGTTGATGTCCATCCAGCACTGTTCAGTGCTTCTCCCTTACAGCTGCCTCAATGGTTCAGATGACAGACCCGCCGTGGTTTACTGGATTACTTAAAACACTGGATTTCAGCAACATCTTTAGACACAAGGAGCTGTAGATACTGAAGCAAAACACAAAGTACTGGAGTAACTTGCAGTTTGAAGAAGTTTGAAGAAGGATCCTGACCCATGTCCTGCAGAGATGCTGCCTGACCCATGTAGTTACTCCGGAACTTTTGTGTTTTAATCTTTTAAGTTTTGCTCTTTATTGGATTAGTTCAGTTTGTACTTTAATTTCTATTATTTCATTTCAACAGCTTCTCTCTAAATCTGTCTCCGGTTTGTATTGACATCGCCGAAGTAGAGATATTGAAAGCTTCAAATTCCTCAAAGTAAATATGAGCAACAACTTCTTCCAGACCACCCATATTGAAGCAATGGCCAAGTGAGCACACCAACAACTCTATTTCCTTCGAAGGCTTAGAAAGTTTGGCATGTCCCCAACACCTCTCACCAATTTCTACAAATGCACCACAGTAAGCATTTTATCAGGATGCATCACAGCTTGGTTTAGGAACAGCTCCATCCAAGACCCCAAGAAATTGCAGAGAATTGTGAACGCAACCCAGACCATCACACAAACCAACCTCCCTTCCATTGACTTCATTTATACCTCACGCTGCCTCAGCAAGGTCACCAACATAATCAAGGATGAATCGCACCATGGCCACTCCATCTTCTCCCCTCTCCCATTGGGAAAAATGTAGAAGTGTAAAAACACACATCTCCAGATTCAGGAAGTTTCTTCCAAGCTGTCATCAGGCAACTGAACCATCCTACTACCATAACTGGAGAGCAGTCCTGAATCTACCTCATTAGAGACCCTCGGACTATCTTTGATTGGACTTTACTGGGTTTATCTTGCACTAAATGTTATTCACATTATTCCTTTATCACAGTGCCCTCCATAATGTTTGGGACAAAGACCCATCATTTATTTATTTGCCTCTGTACTCCACAATTTGAGATTTGTACTAGAAAACATCACATGTGGTTAAAGTGCACAATGTTAGATTTTGTTAAAGGTTATTTTTATACATTTTGGTTGGACCATGAAGAATTTACAGCTGTGTTTATACACAGTCCCCCAATTTCAGGGCACCATAATGCTTGGGACACATGGCTTCAGGTGTTTGTAATTGCTCAGGTGTGTTTAATTGGCTCCTTAATGCAGGTATAAGTGAGCTCTCAGCACCTAGTCTTTCCTCCAGTCTTTCCATCACCTTATTGCTGTTTATGAACATGTGGACCAAGGTTGTGCCAATGAAAGACAAAGAAGCCATTATGAGACTAATGGGGCTTTCTCACGGGGCGACTTGACGCAAGAGGTAACCAGAGTTGAACCGTGGGAACCTCGTACGATAACCATACGGCATTCGTGGACCACCGTGGCGCTAACGGCAGGTACTCGTGTAACTTGTTGACTCGGGAGAAAATTCAAGCAAGCTTGAATTTCTCCAAGAGTGACTTGTACACTTGTGGTTGAGCATTGAAACATATGGACGTAGTGGCCAGTGCGATATCCGTAATAACTCTTGCGTTTACCGTGGGAACTCCTGCGAACGGTGAACCCGGAAGCTGGACAGAGGGGACAGAAGGTGAGTAAAAAAGGTGGTCTCAATATCGCCAATGGAACATGTGTCCATCGAGGACGTCCCACCTCATTGTCATTGTTGGAGAATCTTTTTCACTGGAACACTTGCAGAGATGGCTCCCAGAAAAGCTCAAAGAAAGGGGGTAAAGCATGTCAGAAAGGTTTTTGCCATGCAGGAGAATGAGGAGGAGACGCAGCAAGAGAGACAGGTGGAGAGGCAACAGAAGATGCCACAGATAACACTGCCTGTGGGCTCCTTGGAGCAGGGAGAGGGTGAGCAAGGTGGATTTCAGATTGCCTCCCCAGTAGCCGTTGTAGGAATAGCCTCAACAGACGCGTATATAAAGGGAAGATGGCAGAAGGTAAGGCCATATAACTTCACCAGGGAACAAGAGGGGGAACTTGTAGAATGGTACCAATTCAACAAAATTCTTTACGATAAATCCAGAGAGGATTACAGAAACAGGGAGAAAAAACGGAACCTGCTGGAGACGAAGGCTGCGGAGTATCCCGGGTGCTCATGTGAGTATATATAATGATATATTAGTACATCAACAGGAAAACCATTTAATGTTATCCATGATTTAAAAACATACATTGCTATTGATGTAAAAGTGCTGTTTTTGCAGTTAACTTAAACTTCTCTTATAAGTGTGTCTGTGCCCTGCAGCTGCAAAGTAAAAAAATCGCAGACAGCTTTTACACGCTCTGTGTTTGAAGTTGGAATCATGTCTCCAAGAGCCATAAAATAAATTATGCATGAGGGCAGGCAATTTTCACTTGTAATGCTTGTCTTAAAAAAGGCTATCTGTATTTACAAACTTGTGCTCAGGTATCCAAGAAGCACAAGAAATACCACATTAAATGCGGAGGGCAGGCTCTTAAACAGGCCTCTATTTACTGTCCAGAACTTTTAATATAGCGGAAGACATCCAATGCTAGAAGTTCTATTTAATTCCACCACTCTACTTTAATGCAGATGACCAACTCATGCAATGGTTCACGAATCAGAGGACCATCTATGGAAAGGTCACCGCACTTGGGACCAAAACAGGGTCAGCTGGCAGCACACTGATGCGCAACCCTGGTTCCAGTGCCTTTCTCATTACAGTGTCAGTCTTCTTCAGCAGCGGTCCCAAATTATTCTTCAGCTCATTAAAGAGCTCGGGTGAAATTCTGACAAAGTTTGTGAATGCACTTTTATCCTCTTCGCACAGCACATTAAGCAGTTTATCATATTGTCTAAATAGAGGTCTCCGTTGAAAGATGGGCTTCACCCAGTGAGATTTCCTCTTAATTCTCTTTTTAATTAATCTAACCCTTCTGCCTTCACGCAAGCGTCCTCGATTCACATAGAGGGCTGCTGCATACAGCGCGTCAATGAAAAACACCACCATCCTGTACTCGAAACTACTTAGTACAGGCATGTCTCCAAATGAGCCAATTCAACCAAGGGAGGATATTTATAGTGTGTGAAAAAAAAGTGACATCATTTGTGCCACGTGATGATTTAACAACAGTTCACAATGTTCATTCAAGATTTAACGGGAAAGCTCGGGAGACGGACAAGTCACTCGCACAAATAACAGAAATGCCGAGTGCCCGTGGGAACTCTTTATCTACCCCCCGTTATATCGTGTGATATCGTGCTAGACCACGACCACTTCACTCTGGTTACATCTTGCGTCAAGTCGCCCCGTGAGAAAGCCCCATGAGAAACAAGATTAAAACTGTTAGAGACACCAGCCAAACCTTAGGCGTACCAAAATCAACTGTTTGGAACATCATTAAGAAGAAAGAGCACTGGTGAGCTTACTAATCGCAGTGGGACTGGCAGACCAAGAAAGACCTCCATATCTGATGACAGAAGAATTCTCTCTATAATAAAGAAAAATCCCCAAACACCTTACCGACAGATCAGAAACACTCATCAGGAGTCAGGTGTGGATTTGTCAATGACCACTGTCCGCAGTAGACTTCATGAACAGAAATACAGAGGCTACACTGCAGGATGCAAACCACTGGTTAGCCGCAAAAATAGGATGGCCAGGTTACAGTTTGCCAGGAGGTACTTAAAAGGTCTTGTGGACAGATGAGACGAAGATTAACTTATATCAGAGTAATGATAAGAGAAAAGTATGCAGGAGAGAAGGAACTGCCCAAGATCCAAAGCATACCACCTCATCTGTGAAACACGGTGGTGGGGGTGTTATGGCCTGGTAATGTATGGCTGCTTAAGGTACTGGCTCACTTATCATCATTGATGATACAACTGCTGATGGTAATAGCAAATGCTCAAGTTCAAACAAATGCCTCAAAACTCATTGGTTGGAAGTTCATTCTACAGCAAGATAATGATCCCAAACATACTGCTAAAGCAACAAAGGATTTTTTCAAAGCTAAAAAATTGTAATTTCTTGAGTGGCCATGTCAATCACCCGATCTGAACCCAATTGAGCACGCCTTTTATATGCTGAAGAGAAAAGTGAAGGGGCCAACTAATACCTCAAAACAAGCATAAGCTAAAGATGGCTGCAATACAGGCCTGGCCGAGCATCACCAGAGAAGACACCCAGCAACTGGTGATGTCCATGAATCGCAGACTTCAAGCAGTCATTGCATGCAAATGATATGCAACAAAATACTAAACATGACTACTTTCATTTACATGACATTGCTGTGTCCCAAACATTATGGTGCCATGAAATGTGGGGACTATGTATAAACACTGCTGTAATTTCTAGATGGTGAAACCAAAATGTATAAACATGGCCTTTATTAAAATCTGACAATGTGCACTTTAACCACATGTGATTTTTCTATTACAAATCTCAAATTGTGGAGTACAGAGGCAAATAAATAAATGATGGGTCATTATTCCAAACATTATGGAGGGCACTGTATGTATCAGTACCCTATGGATGGCTCAATTGTAATCATGTATTATCTTTCCCCTGTCTGATTTGCACTCAACAAAAGCTTTTCACACTACCTCGGTACACGTGACAATAAACTAAGCTCAACTAAGGTTCTTATCTGTGTAGGAAGGAATTGCAGATGCTGGTCTCAACTGAAGACAGACACAAAAAGCTGTAGTAACTCTGTGGATCAGACATCATCCCTAGAGAAAAGGAATAGGTGATGCCACTTATTCCTTTACTCCAGAGATGCTGTCTGATCCGCTGAGTTCCTCCAGCTTTTTGTGTCTATCTAAGGGTCTTATCTTTCTGCCACAGTCTACATATGCAACATCTCTTCTCTAAAGACAAGAGTATGACCCACCAAAGGGTTTTATACCAGCAGATCTTCCATAAGCCTGATCTTGTTTTTGTGGAAAATCTTAGGGTGTGATGTTGATCCCAAATGGTTCCCACCGCCACTGATAACTCCCAAGAATCGTCAAAAATGTACTCACACCTTCAAGCTTTACATCCCAAAATCATTGCTTGAAAGTGTGAGTTCATTTCTAGTAATGATGCTTGGGTGTTATCAGTCTGTGTCTGAAGTTCCTCTGCTCAGATCTGGCAGAAAATCTTCAACTGTCTTTGTTGAATAATGGTTCCCCCTCAGTGTCTTGTTCAGATTATGTGGATCCAAACAGATTTTCAGACAGTGCACCCATATCAAATTTGATACCCTTGGAATAGGTGTGCCTACTGCCATGGTGGATTGCAACCTTGTCGTGGTCGGGGAGCTTGTGTGTCTCAGTGACCCCCTAGAGCTATGCCAGCGGGAGATTCGTCACCTGTTAGAGTCTCCCATGCTGGACAGGTCGAAGGGTAGAGGCGAGATGAAGAGTGATCCACTGGTCCTCCAGGATTGAGGTTGAGCACAGGGCTAACCACCCTGTCTTGTAAAACAAATATGTTATGGAAATAGCAACTGAAGGAATCAACACTACTGAAGAGGACCTTCGTTGCTACCCTACATGCCAGGAGGCATAATGGGCAGTAAGTAAGTAAGTACTGCCATGGTGATCTCAGCCTCTGGCAATCTTTCAAAACTCAGATTTCCTGTCCTTTGACAGTTGTTGGACCACTTCTCGGGGGATATACACTTGCCTGATACCTCTTATGTAACTCGGTGATGTTTTTTCAAATTACTGCAAAATCACCTCACAGCTGCTTCATGTTGAGCACAGAATTTTCCTCTGCAGAAGCTTGTACTCAGCAGGATCTTCATCTGTACCGTTAGCAGTTCCATTTGCAGGGTTGCACAACCGCAGAAATTTGGCACATTGTTCACTTTCAGAAAAAAACAAACTCTGTTTTGTACTTTCTTCTATACTTTGTAAGATAATCCCTGGTTAGTTACCAAACCAGGAGGCTGACCACACATGTAGATGTCTTGAAAGCAATCCCTTTCAAGACAATTCTCTGTCTGCTATTCATGCTACTTGGTACAATTTTTGCAAACATCACACTCTTGCTTTTTCTTTCCTCCTGTGCTTCGGTTTCATTGTATGGATAGGAGTATATTATCTGCTTTCCAACTCATCAGCTCCCTGCTTTGGACAATTCAGTGACCCTACAAGGACATGTCCGACTTGGCCAGTCCACATCTACTGCATACAGGGGGTCACTCCCTCAATTCTACACCTCAACCTTTACAGATAATTATTTCACAAATCAATCAGTTCCTCTTAGTTACAGCCAGCAACTTCAGTTAAATAAAGGTAGAATATCTTCTCATTCACGTGATACCTCCAGAAAAACTTGAATCTGCTCACAACTTCATTTGTCATTTTGAAAGGTTTTGAGAACATCTACATGTGTGGTCAGCCTCCTGGTTCGGTAACTAACCAGATTAAAGAGCATCATCAATTTTCTTTCTCTTTTTTAATTGTTGGCAAGTTAAATGAGAGAATGCTTTATCTTCAATCACATTTACTCTTTTGCCAATCTCCTAACTCAAAGTCCAGCTACTGCAGTGACCTGATCCACTCCATCCTTCGATATCCAGGTGAATGATGTACGGCATAGTGGAAGGCAATATATTCTGCAGTGCCAGTAACTCGGCTGAATGTCTCTGCAACGTGCACTCTCAATGAAATAAATCCATCTGGTATCCAGTCACAAGACCATCAGCCCTCCATTGCAGCAGATGAATGCAAAATCCATCTCTTTTAAATCCAACGTACACCTTCTTTCTACTATAGTGACCGTAATACCATTTTTCAAAATTAAGTATTTGTTCCAAGCAAATCTACACAATCTGTTTATAACATGCTCAAATAGTTTTTGTAAATATATTATGTTGTCACCATTAGTTTGTTCATTCTTTTGATAGAGCATACCTTGTCACATTGTGTTCATTCTCGGTGAGTCATGTATCAAGATATATTTGAGCAACATATAAATATACAATGAGGATCATCCTCTTATCTTTGCAGCACGCACTGACTTTGACATGCTCAATGCTTTAAAATGTGGCTTTCCAATGACGGTGCTACTATTCTTGGAGAATGATTATGTGAAATCAACTCTGGTGATATTCAGTGTTTAGAGATACAGCTTGAAAACAGGCCCTTCAGCCCACCAAGTCCATGCTGACCACCGATCACCTGTACACAATAGTTCTTAGATAGAGCTCTTAAAGGTAGCGGAGTCAGGGGATATGGTGAGACGGCAGGAACGAGGTACTGAATATGGACGATCAGCCATGATCATAGTGAATGGTGGTGTTAGCTCGAAGTGCCGAATGGCCTACTCCTGCACCTATTGTCTATTATCCCACTTTCTCATCCACTCCCTACACGTCAGCGATTAATTAACCTACAGACCTGAACATGTGCGTTGAAACCGGAGCGGATCCCATATTAGGATGCCACAGAGGCGCAGCTGGTAGGGTTGCTGCTCCCAGTGCCAGAGACCCGGGTTTGATCTTGACCTTGTGTGCTGTCTGTGTGGAGTTTGCATGATGTCCCTCTAACCAACTGGGTGGGCTTCCTCTGGGTGGTATGGGTCCCTACCCCATCCCAAAGACGTGCTGGTTTGTAGGTTATTTGGTCTCTGTAAATTGGCCCTCATGCAAAGGGAGTGGGTGAATAAATGGGATAACATAGAACTAGTGTGAACAGTTCTATTGATGGTCGGCGTGGAATCGATGGGCCGAAAGGCCTGTTTCCATGCTGTATCTCTAAACTAAATCTGGACGAAACTCACACGGTCACAGGGAGAACGTGCAAGTTCCACATGGACAGCATCCGCAGTCAGGATCGAACCTGGGTCACTGGCGCTGTGAGGCAGAGGCTCTGCCAGTTGTGCCGTCAAATTGCTACATTTTTAAGGAAGTTTCAATATGGATGAACTAAATAACATTTAATAGACATATGGGCAGGTACGTAGATGGGAAAGGTTTAGAGCAGTTAGAGTCCCACTGACACAACTCGAGTAAATTTCTGTAGACATAAGAGACTACAGGTGCCGGTTTACTAAAAAAGACACTAAGTACTGAAATACAGCAGGTCAGGGAGCGTCTCTGGAGGACAAGGGTAGGCAATATTTCAAGACCTAATTGATTGGGGTGGTGGCAGTGGATTGGGGGGGGGGGGGTGGTAGAAGACTGTACGAGAGGTGAGGGCAGAACAAAGCCTGGAAAAAGGTAGGTGGTAGATGGAGGAAACGACATTACTTGCCATACTTTAATTTGCCCCCACCTCTCTTCCAGGTTTCTCCTCCTCTCCCCCACCCCCACCCCCACCACAATCAGTCTTAAGAAAGGTCCAAACCCAAAACGTCACCTATCGATGTTCTCCAGAGACGCTGCCTCAACCCTCTGAGTTACCCCAACACTTTGTCTTTACAAGTAAATTACTCTTTTTCTCAGATAAGATTTGAGGTGTTGTAATAATTTGACACAAATTGTATAACAGAATAATATGCAACTCACTGGCATTGATTTCATACAAAGTGACCGAGTGAGGCTCTAGCAGGGACAGTATGGTTTCTTTACATTTTTTAGCATAACAAAATTCTGTAACAAATTGGAAAAAGTGGATTGGTAGAAGGAAAAAAAGGTCCATAAATCATCCTGAACATTTGTTTAAAACAGATAAACCAGAGTAGGTCCAAAATAATAGAGAACACTTCAAAATGATGACTAGCGGTCGACCCATTAAATAATTTATGATCTGCAAATCAAGTGAGATTCCACATTTAGCTTCAAGATGTCCAATAAAAAGATGTAAGGAGTTGTAACGGGAGTAGGTTCGTGCAGTGATATTCCACATCTGGTTGTCTTCTATAAGCTTTTATGTGTGCGCGTGAGACATTACATCAAAGCTGTGTAACCTTTTATTCGTTATATGGGCAGGCTGCATGTTTTGAAAACTTCAGGGTGGAAATTCAGCTTTAGAGGGGAAATGAGTGTTAGGGTTGGGGGGGGGATATGAGAGCAGGTGCAATGGTTCGTGGCTATAGAACGCAGCAGACACACAAGAAGCAGTGGCAATTCTGTTAACTTCATTAGAAAGGAAAACCAACTGTAATATCCTACATGCACCTACGGTGCAACTGTTGGTGTGACTGAAAAAAAAATATGATCTGGAAAGCAGAACTACATTCAACAAAATGTTGTATGGAAAACAGAAAGTCAATAATAAGGATCAATGGAATTGGGATGAAATTCTCATTAGTTTGGTTAAATTTAATTTAGTTTATTATTGTCAGGTGTACTGAGATACAGTGAGAAGCCTTGTTTTGCATGCTCTGACATCAAATCATATCATGAGTACAATCGTACAGGAGTGGTTGGATAAACGTGGATTGATTTTGCCAGAACGTCAGAGCCTGAGCGGAGACCTGATAGAACTTTATAAAAATGATGAGCATAGATAGGGTGGACAGACAAAACCTTTCTCCCAGGGAGGAAATGTCAATGACAAGAACAAAGTTTTCAGGTGAGAGGGGTAAAGTTTAAAGGAGATGTGCTGGGCAAGTGTTTTTTCCATACAGAGTGGTGGGTGCCTGGAACATGCTATCAGGAGTGGTGGCGGAGAGAGACATGATAGTGAGATTCACATGGATATACAGGGAATAGAAGGGTGTGGATCGTGTGAAGGTGGAAATTTATTTAGCTTGGCATCATGTTCGGTGTGGACACCGTGGTGGGCTGAAGGGCCTGTAACAGCGTTGTACAGTTCTGTGTTCACACACAAGTAAACGAGTAGAATGATTACAGTGGATAATAGTGGATTCTCATCTGGGATAACATGCAAGGAGTCACCATGCTCTGGCACAATCTTGCATCTATCAAGCCTCGTGTCTCTGAAAATGTCAAAGTTAGCCAACATTTCCAAGGTTACAGGCATTTCTTATTTTTGCACTTTAAGGCCTGGTGTCCCGACGGCTCTGTATGGAGATCAACTATTATAAGGTTGGCCTAGTCTAGTGCGATGCTGTTGGTTCTGTTCGCGGCTGCCACCGACCCGTGGTGCTAAACCCATCACAAAATGTGAACGCATTAGTGGCCAGATGTGAAGAAAAACAGAGATCCAAGGAAGTTGCAGAGCTGGAAGAGATTGCAATAAACAGGAATGTGTGGATTAAAACATGGATGGGAATCCGAACATCGAAGCTTTGCTCAACCTCATCATGTGGTCCTCTTTTCTGTGCATTCATTCTATTATAATAATATAATATATTATAATTATGTTATAATATAATTGTATATATTATAATATACAATTGTAATAAGGAATGCTTATTACAAGGATAAGTTGCTTAGATTCAAAACTGCCATTGCTCATCACTCTTCCCCTTGTGTTCTTTACAATAATGACAATTTGCATTGATCTGGTCCATTTTCAAGCGATTATCATGTGTCTATGTTACTACTTACTGATTTTCCTAGTTTGTTCAATTCTTTACGCATCTTGATTATTCCGCCTGTTATAAACAAGCATACTTAATGAAAGGAAGATAAACACAAAAAGCTGGAGTAACTCAGCGGGACAGTCAGCATTCTCTGGAGAGAAGGAATGGATGCCGTTTCGGGTTGAGACCCTTCTTCAATCTGAAAGGGATGACTTTATTTTTTACCTGTGGCACATTTGTCACATCGCAATAAATAGTGGATCCTTCATAAAGAAAAATGACACCAGAAAGAGAAATTTGATCAGGACATTTTCTGCCATTACTTGAACATTAACATAATGGGAATTAGGAGAATCCACCTATCATTTTCTAAATGATTTTCTGTTGTAACAAAACAAGGTGTCTAGTGAAAGATCAAATTCCCAGTTTAACCGCAAGAGATGCAACACTTGTCCCTTTACCTCCCCCCTCGACTCCATTAAAGGACCCAAGCAGTCGTTCCAGGTGCGACAGAGGTTTACCTGCATCTCCTCCAACCTCATCTATTGCATCCGCTGCTCTAGATGTCAGCAGATCTATATCGGTGAGACCAAGCGGAGGTTGGGCGATCGTTTCGCCGAACACCTCCGCTCGGTCCGCAATAACCAACATGACCTCCCGGTGGCTCAGCACTTCAACTCCCCCTCCCACTCCGTCTCCGACCTCTCTGTCCTGGGACTCCTCCATGGCCAGAACGAGCAACACCGGAAATTGGAGGAACAGCACCTCATATTCCGCTTGGGGAGTCTGCATCCTGGGAGCATGAACATTGAATTCTGCCAATTTTGTTAGTCCTTGCTGTCTCCTCCCCTTCCTCAGCCATCCTGCTGTCTCCTCCCATCCCCCAGCCTTCGGGCTCCTCTTTTTTCTTTTCTTCTCCCCGCCACCCCACCCCCCATCAGTCTGAAGAAGGGTTTCGGCCCGAAACGTTGCACATTTCCTTCGCTCCATAGATGCTGCTGCACCCGCTGAGTTTCTCCAGCTTTTTTGTGTACCTCCCAGTTTAATTAGTTTGAAAGGTAAAATAAAAAAGTACAGTTTCATAAAATTGTATATTGGAGTTGAAAACATGTGACAGAACAGAATCTATGGAGTAATTAAATTAAAGTTTTATACCTGGACAATTCTCAAAAGGCATGAGGCTTGTTTCTTGTTCTGCCTGTTTATAATGTGAGGAACAGATTAGATCTAATCATACACACTGCATCATACACACTATTCCAGGAGCTGCTGTTTTAATGTGAAACAGCTGTATCAATGCTAAACAAGTGGATATTTACAGCTCAGAAACCACATGTCACAGTTATTTCACTGCAGGTCCTGCACCCTTGCCTTTCACAGGTTTGGAACCCTGTTGTGTCATAATAAATATAGGCAAACTGTGGCTAACCTTTTCCAGTACGGGTAAAAGGTCACCTGCTTTTATCACACCAGTGCAACTTGACCTGTTGGAAATCAACAGTTAGAACTGAACCATACTAGAGTTGTGCCCTAACCTTATAACCACATTACCATTTACCATATACATTTGTCAAGACCCATTAAAAACATTGGCACAGATCATTTGGATCATCTATTTCAAAATAAACTTAACTCCGCATTATGCAACACCCTTTAGCACCATTGGGCGGCAGGGTGGCGCTGCGGTGGAGTTGCTGCCTTACAGCGCCACAGACCTGGGTTCGATCCTGACTACGTGTGCTTGTCTCTATGGAGTTTGTATATTCTCCCCGTGACCGAGTGGGTTTTCTCTGGGATCTCCGGTTTCCTCCCACACTCCAAAGACGTACAGGTTTGCAGGTTAATTGGCTTCTGTAAATTGTCCCTAGTGTGTGTGTGTTGGATAGTGTTAATGTGCATGGATTGCTGGTCGGCGCAGACTCTGTGGGCCGAAGGGCCTGTTTCCACGCTGTAACTTTAAACTAAACTAAAAAATACACTTTACTAGTCCATTTCACCTCTTCATACTGGCTGTTTCTCCTCTTCTCTTCCAGTCCAGATGAAAAGCCACAACCCAAAACATCAACTGTCCATTTCCCTCCACAGATGCTGTCTGACCCACCATATCCTCCAACAGATTGCTTAAACCATCATTAATCATCCTCTTCACAAGAAACTGGCACAACAATAATGATGTTATAAATACTTACTGACTCAAATATCTTTCCCTCTCCAGGAGCTCTCAAGGAGGAACATCAATAATCCAGGTTAGTATCTTTTAGAATACGAATCAAATTAATTTATACCCTGTACAACAATTTCAAGCTTTTTTACTTACATTTAAAATCCTCTACATTACGTGCTGTTTTACTAGGTAGTTTTAGTTAAAAACCCTGCCAATTTTCCACTGCAACCCAGCATTACATTTATGTATTGTTTTTATTACTGACTATATCGTGGTGTATTTGTTCTTTGTTGATTTTGTGCAAATAAATTAAATTGAACTGTTTACAAACCAGTGTTGTGTTCTTTGTCTGCATGCCACATCTAAAATCTCAGGCACAGATTTCAGTGGGGTGTGCAGAGACAGAGAGAGACAGCTAGACAGAGACGAAGACATGGATATTGAAAGAGGGGGAGGGAGAGGGGGGGAGGGAGAGAGAGAGAGGGGTGTGGAGAGAGAGAGTGGGGGAGAGAAAGGGGGAGAGAGGGAGAGGGGAAGAAAGAGGGGGAGAGACAGAGGAGGAAGGAAAGGGAGGGAGGGGAGAGAAAGAGGGGGTGGAGAGACAGGCAGAGATAGAATGAGAGAGCGAGAGAGAGAGAGCTATAGGCCTATTGCGAGTTTATGTACAGGGACATATCTATCCATGCACTGTATACTTGTATTTATACTTATGCATTTTAAATATGTATGTCATGTTTTATACTTTGGCAATATAACAATGTTTTTTTATCATGCCAATAAAGTTTTAAATTGAATTGAAAAATTGAACTTGAAATTGAGAGAGAGAGAGACAGAGAGCAGAGAAAGAGGCACAGAGAGAAAGACAGACACAACAGAGAGGCAGAGAGAAAGAGGGAGAAGCAGAGAGAAAGGGAGAGAGAGCGGGAAAGGCAGAGGGAGAGAGAGAGAGAGAGAGAGAACGAGAGAGGCAGGGAGAGAGAGAGAGAGAGAGGCAGACAGGCACAGAGAGACAGCAAAAGACAGAGACAGGGAGACAGAGGCGGGGATGCAGAGAGGCACAGACAGAGAGATAAGGACGGAGAGACAAGGAGAGAGGTAGAGGCACAGAGAGAGAGACACAAAGAGAAAGAGAGACAGAGGCAGAGAGAGAGAGAGAGAGAGAGAGAGGCAGAGAGCAGAGCTCAGACAGACAGAGAGCAGAGCTCAGACAGGCAGAGAGAGAGAGAGAGAGACAGAGAACGTGTAGCAATCAATAAAGGGCTATCGGCCTATTGCAAGTTTATGTACAGGGACATATCTATCCATGCACTGTATACTTGTATTTATACTTATGCATTTCAAATATGTATGTCATGTTTTATACTTTGACAATATAACAATGTTTTTTTATCATGCCAATAAAGTTTTTAAATTGAAAATTTAATTGAATTGAGAGAGAGCGATAGAGAGAGATAGAGAGAGAGAGAGAGAGAGAGAGAGAGAGAGAGCAATCCAGCCTATTGCGCTTTATGGTAGTGAAGTATGGGGTCCGCTCAGTCACCATAGTTATAGTAAATGGGAAAAACATACAACGGAGGCCCTGCATGCAGAATTTTGTCGGAACACCCTCCGTATCCAAAGGAAAACACCAACAAACGCATGTAGGGCGGAACTAGGCAGATACCCACTGATAATAAATATCCAGAAAAGAGCACTAAATTTTTGGAATCACCTTAAATCTAGCCCCCCAGATACCCTCCAGTTTAAAGCCCTTCAAACACAAGAGGGGAACCCAGAAAAGAGTTCCCTGTGTCAGTTGGTACTGAGACTAACTACCCCTATTCAGTTAAACCCTATCCAGTTAAACCCTGACCGGCCCCAGATCAATACTGGCCCCCAATCACCAATTAGAGTGAACCAAATTATCAAACAATGTAAAGAAACGTACTTGGAACATTGGGATAAAGAAACCAAAAGCCAAAGCAGATTAGAATGTTACCGTTCCCTAAAAAGAGACTATGAATTGGCAGACTATCTCTCAACTGCTAGAGACATAAAGCAGAGACAGACCCTCACCAAATACAGATTAAGTGACCACTATTTGGCAGTTGAAAAAGGAAGCAGAAGAGATTCTGGCAACCAAGAGAAAACAGAATATGCGGCCACTGTTTGACAGATGAGGTTGAAACAGAGGTGCACTTCCTCCTAAAATGCAATAAATTTGACAAAACAAGGAAAGCATACTTTGACAAACTCAGTGTGGCAACCCCTGATTTTAAAGAACTAGATGATACATCAAAACTAAGAATAATCCTTGTCGAAGGAAATACGGCACATCTTGGTGCACAATACGTAACAGCATGCCATAACCTGAGAGACGGTGAATGACCAACATGCACATATGTACGCACACACTAATCGACATTAACTAACACTAAGAAATTAATATTGAATTGCTAAACTTGCTATTGTGTTGTACTGTTACAGCTACAAGAATGTGTAGCAATCAATAAAGGGCTATCGGCCTATTGCAAGTTTATGTACAGGGACATATCTATCCATGCACTGTATACTTGTATTTATACATGCATTTCAAATATGTATGTCATGTTTTATACTTTGGCAATATAACAATGTTTTTTTATCATGCCAATAAAGTTTTTTTAATTGAAATTGAAATTGAATTGAGAGAGAGAAAGGTTCAGAGACAGACAGTGAGAGGCAGAGTGAGAGACAGAGAGACAAAGAGAGAGAGGCACAGAGAGAGTCAGAAACGAGGCACGGAGCGAGAGGCAAAGAGTGTTGCACAGAGAGAGAGAGGCAGAGAAAGATATTTTTAATTAAGTAAAAAGAGTGCAACTACAGATCAGGTTGGCATTGCTATTTTTGTCTTTTAATGCTCACTCCTTGGTTGTATCAGTGGAAAGCATACCCAACACTAACCATCTGGATCAATACATTTGAATTACTGTTGAATCATGAGATTAGCTGGAAGCATCTGGACACAGTACAATTGCCTTTCAGATTCTTTTCACCTGCATTCTCTCCTTGCGAAAACAAAGATTCCACAGAATTTGAGTCTAAAGTTTGTTGGCTCAAACACAACTCTTGCTGATTTGAACCATAACATATCTAGATTGACATTCCACTGTATTCTGAGATAACATAGAAACATAGAAAATAGGTGCAGAAGTAGGCCATTCAGCCCTTCGAGCCTGCATGGCTGATCATCCAACTCAGTATCCCACCCCTGCCTTCTCTCCATACCCCCTGATCCCTTTAGCCACAAGGGCCATATCTAACTCCCTCTTAAATATAGCCAATGAACTGGCCTCAACTACCTTCTGTGGCAGAGAATTCCACAGATTCACCACTCTCTGTGTAAAAAATGATTTTTTCATCTCGGTCCTAAAAGAGTTCCCTCTTATCCTTAAACTGTGACCCCTAGTTCTGGACTTCCCCAACATCGGGAATAATCTTCCTGCATCTAGCCTGTCCAACCCCTTAAGAATTTTGTAAGTTTCTATAAGATCCCCCCTCAATCTTCTAAATTCTAGCGTGTACAAGCCGAGTCTATCCAGTCTTTCTTCATATGAAAGTCCTGCCATCCCAGGAATCAGTCTGGTGAACCTTCTCTGTACTCCCTCTATGGCAAGAATGTCTTTCCACAGATTAGGAGACCAAAACTGTACGCAATACTCCAGGTGTGGTCTCACCAAGACCCTGTACAACTGCAGTAGAACCTCCCTGCTCTTATACTCAAATCCTTTTGCTATAACCCTAGACTGTTGTGGGATGTTAGATAAGGGTTACATCCACTGCCTTTCATACCATGGAAAATATCCCATGGTTTCACATCCAAGAAGTCTGGGGATTAGTTATCATTAGTCAGTATTAGTAGAGCAGTTTATTTTGTTACTGTCATATTTATGGGAATTTACAGTGCAGCAAACAGCTGTTGTACTTCCAACATTTCAAGCAATTTAATTTTAAAAGTACACATTTGGCTGCAAGCTGTATTTGGTTTCATGAAGAGGGCCAAATAACTTAAGCGATTTTATCAATCAGAGAAGGAAATGCAACTGGAGAAACCCCAGATTTCAGTGCACACCAAGATGGAGGTCCATACTTCCATCTGCATTTGCAGCACAGTTTCACAGTAGACGTGTCATACCTAATTCTCCCCGTCAGCTATTGCTTAGGAACTTACAATTAAAATTAAAATTGGCAGCTCAATATCAGTTTTCTCTGTGAACCAACACAGATTTATCTCACATTATCCCAGTTCAGTTTGGACATCTGCAGGCAGCAGAAGGACCATTTATCAGAGCATTCAGGACCTCAATATCAGATATTGTGCGCACACAGAGGTCCAATAAAAGAACAAAAGAAGGCATAACACTTCCCAAATTACCCACCTACCTGTCCCACCAGGCACCTCCAGCCCCATCTGTAGATCTCACATTGACCTCATCAGTCACCTCACATCCCACAGAACCAAACTGAAAGCAAGTCATTTTTGATTCCTGGAAAACACCTTAGAAGATTTCAGGCTATTGCCCCTGACACAGGAAACATAATCTATGATGGTAACATAACATAATTGGCTGAAGAAAGGTTCCGACCTGAAAAGACAAATAAATCACACAACTGAAATTTCTTTCTATTTATTTATCAAATTCTGTAAATCCGGAGATTTTTCTTGAGTTTTCCTTTCATGATTTTATTTTTTTTAATAACATTCAATATTAGAAATTTACAAGAAACCCCTTATGTTATATGGTAGAAAACATGAGCATACAGTGATTCTGAAAGCTGCAAAGATTATTCAGCACTCAAAGAGTTAAAATAGCTGTGATCCATAATGACCTTGCAGGCACATTTTCTTGTAATATAAGGTCTCGCCGGCAACTAAAGGAATCTGCCCCAAGATTTTGAGGCAATGATACTCCAGTGAGCCAGATTGAAACAGAGCAAGGTTTTCGTTTGTTAGAGGAAGTCACATTCAGAGAGACCAAGGATTTTGTTAACAGTACTAAAGAGATTGTACGGAGCTTCATTTCCCACTTGATTTCACACCAATAAAAGAGCTTAAAAAGAATAATCCTCCCAGATCATGTCAACCTGGTCTTGTCGGCTTTACATCTCTCAATTCCAGAAGGCAGCACTTCAGCAGTCTTACAGAGCAAGAGGATTTTTTTTATTTCCTCTCACTTCCACATGCTTTGTTAGTTTTCTTTATTTTATCTTGTATTCACTGTAATTCTTTGGAGACAGAAAGAGAAAGACAGAGAATGACAGACGGAAAGACTTGTCTGCAATGAAGCACAGAGCAACAGGAAAACTATCTTTGCTCACAACCTGTTATCCCCTTGAAACTCGAGGTGGCGGAATGCCAATGTCCACTGTGATGTTTGTGTACATCGGGTACTTGGCTATGTTCACCAGCTTGTATTTCAAGGTGTTGATCCCGTCTTGCTTCATGGTTAACTTTGTGTTCTGGATTTTTGTAAACCTGGAAGAAAAAGTGGTCTATATTTCAATACAAAGTCATGGCAAACTGGTGCACAGAACAACTCCTTTTATGGTGACTTTCATGTGACTTTCCGACATCTAATTGAACTGTCAGAGCCATCCCCACACCTTGAGAACTAATGTCTGATCTTGATTTTCATTAAAAGCTGGGCCAATGTTGTTACAGCGCTCAAAAACACACATGTACTTCAAATAACTGATACCTCAATAGGAATCACAGTCTTATTTACAAACTTTAGGAAGATGATGAGGTGTGGCACACTGGCGCAGCAGTAAAGTTGCTGCCTTACTGCGTCAGAGACCCCGGTTTGATCCTGATTATGGGTGCTGTCTGTATGGAGTTTGTACATCCTCCCCGTGACCGCAGGGGTTTCATCTTGCGCTCCGGTTTCCTTCCACACTCCAGAAACGTGCAGGGTTTCAGGTTAATTAGCTTCTGTAAGTTGTCCCTCGTGTGTAGCATAGTGCTAGTGCATGGGGATCACTGGTCGGCACAGACTTGGTGGGCCGAAGGGCCTGTTTTCACACTGTATCTCTAAAGTTTAAAGTCTAAACATGTGAGCTAGTTAACGAATGATAGATAGCAATTCATTCACTGCTGAAAATAACTGTGCCAAATGTACTGTCCAATGTGAAATTAAGTCAAGTTCTAGTTGACACCAAGGTGGCAGCAATTGCAAGCACACGAACACAATGGAAAGGATGCTCGGTGTGGAATATGTCAGGCTGATTTTTTGACGTAACCCCAAGGCAAAGTCATTGGCCTTACGTTCCATTTTAGGGTAAACCAAACCAAATGACAAACTGGGCAGGTGAAAATGTTTACCATTGGTGAAAGGTGATTTTTGAAGCAATGGCCTAATTACCACCAAACTTGCAAAGACTGGACACCAATTGGCCCTGCAGCCCCCAGGTGCTGCCCACCCTGCCTCACCACTGGTGAAAGACCTGTAATAGTGGCCTGGAATATACGCCACATAATTCAACATTCCACAAAATTCTAAGCCTCTTTGATGATGAGCCACCTTAGAAGGCACAGCGACATCCTCGTGTAACCAGTCTCAACTAATTGAGGTCTGAATGTCACAATGGGGGGCACCGGCATTTGGCTGCAGGTTATATATCTGGATGCATGTTTGTGCCCAGCCCTGGCAATTACTGGGTGATTATGAGACGTTTCTATGACATTGTGCCACATGACTGTAAAAGTGTTGTTAAACCCATTTAAAAATTAAAAGGCATTTCTTAAATATAGCTTGCATTGTCATATAAATCAAAATTCTGTTTAAACAGGATTATTTCCTGTATTAGTGCACTTCCAGAAATACTTGGTTCGGGTCCAGGCCAAATAAGTAATTTTGGGGAGAGAAGGTTAAATAGGGCCTCGCGGGGCTGGGGAATGCATAGGTTGAAGGCTGTGGAGAACACACAGCCGGAAGTGCCAGCCAGGTTTGAAGAAGGGTCCCGACCCGAAACGTCACCCATCCTTTTTCTCCAGAGATGCTGCCTGACCTGCTGAAATACCAAAGACTCAAAACTAGCAGCGCATCTCTGGAAGGATGCAGAACAAGTGACAATGGCCCCAATTAACTTATCGGCAAAATTCCCAGTGGGAAATTTGAGAAGAATAGAGAACAAATGTTTGCAAGGTGAAAGGCACCTTTCAAAAGAGAAAGAGAGCTTCAACGGGTAAAGGGATTAATACTACATGTAAATCCAATTGGAAATAATCATGTGATGAAACTGACACTAACTTTGCTCTTTTACTTTTGATTAATTTTAATAATGCATTGGAGAGGTGGAAAATAGATTAGTAGGATTATAAAGGAAATTTAAATAAGGCTAGCCGATGTACATAATAATATGTCCATTGTGGTTATTTAATATCTGCTCCCAGGGTAAATTCCCTTTTATCACTTCTGTATGATTCCTTTTTGTTATTTTTTTCCAAAGGTAATTTGGCTTGGGAACGGATATTAAATAACCACAATGCGCAGATAATTGCAAATTAAGGTGGAGATAAAAAGATAGGCATGTGTGATAGTGGAAAGATCGATAGAGAAATTTAGGAAACAGAATTATAGAAAGGTCTTGTAAACCATAAGACCATAAAAAACAGCTTAAGTATGTATTATAGATCAGCAGAATTATCTAAAAGACAGCAAATTAAATCGGATGTCAAGCTGTGAATTTTGGAAGGAAATGCCAAAAGGGAGCAGAAACTTGTGGAAAGATGCAAAAAGACCTGAAATAGATTTCCCAGGTCTAATAAATAATTCCTAGAATGTGCAGTAAAGCAAAAAAATACTGAACAATGTGTGTTTTCTTAAATTGGAAAATACAAGAGCTGACAAGGTGTGAAAAATCCTTATCATACTGTAGTTTGGTAAAGATTCCCTGTACAGTTACAGCATCTAATTAAAGAAAGGGCAACTGCATTATGTAGGCAGTTATACAGTAGTTATGAGAGGGGTCTTGAGGAACTGAGGTATTTTAATTGCAACAAACAAGATCCAAGATAGTTAAAAAAATATATAAACATTTATCAGTACTTACCAATTAATTCTCACATAATAACATTGGAAAATAAAAGTAGGTTACTAGATCCTCAAACCTCTCCCACCATTCAATATGATAACGGCTGATCTGCTTTCGGCTTCACCTCCTCTCTGTGCTAGCCTTCATTTCCCGAATCTTTCAAAAAAATTGTATTTTTTGCCTTTAACTAACCTCAAAGATCTAGCTTTCACCTCCCTCGGGGATGGGAAATTCTTGCTTTTCTTAAGTCATGGGATGTGGGTGTTACTGGCAGTGTTTATTGTCTCATCTCCATTAATCCCTGAACTGAGGACGAAATTAAGATCAAGATCTGGAATCAAGTTTAAGCCAGACTGGGTAAGTTCCGTTCCCTGACGGGCCATTAGTGAATAATTTTTGTTTTTAACAATAATCAGCTGTTTACCATTATTAGTAAAAACTCTTTTATTCCAAAATTACTCAATACCCAAATTTGAATTCAATAGAGCCGCAATGGGCTTCAATCGGACTTATCTTGACTAATAGTCCAAGCTCCGGGAAACTAGCCCAGTAAATCACCCACCATGCTACAGCTATGTTGTAAAATCAATGTCAAATAGGGAATTTTAACTTATTAATAAATGAGGGATGAGGAATCATTTTGCAGTGATTATCAGAGAGTGCCACGGTTTATGTGTGATGGGGAGCTACTGTAGTTCTGAAGTAAATAAATATTTGAAGCACCAGATTCACAAAGACAGCTCAAGGAAGTAACTTAGCTTGGGATTGCATTCAAAATAACTGTAAACATAAATAAATGTTGTCCTTTTATCTTGTAAACCTATAGGCTTCCATTCAAATATGTTGAATTGAAAACTTAGATGATTCAAAATAAATCTTCTCGATTACATGTTTTTGTTATTATAGCTAATGCAGCATTAATTTTGCGCTTTTGTTCTCAGTGATGGGCATCCGAGTGAAGATAATCAAACACCGCATTCCTTTAATGATAAATGACGATAATTTGTCAGAAAATAATATCATTGGATGTTTTACAGATGTAGTAATAGAAAGTGGCAGAGCAAATGATTACATAGGCGAGTGGCGGAGATCAAATTACTACACATAACCAGAAAAAAAATCACCATCCATTCCCAGGATCAAACAATCATTGCATTGTGTAGGAAGGAACTGCAGATGCTGGTTTAAATCGGATAGACAAAAAATGCTGGAATAACTCAGCGGGCAGGCAGTATCTCTGGAGAGAAGGAATGGGTGATATTTTGGGTTGAGACCCTTCTTCAGACATATCATTGCAATGTTCTGCTGTCTGAAACAGCACTCGTACCAGATCATTCAGCACCCATTTGGCCTCTTTATCTTAAAAATGAGTCATGTGAGTAGTTATAGGCACTTACTCCTCACTTTCTATGAGAAAAATGGACATAGTCACAAACTCCAACCAGCCTATATGGTGATTCAGGACGAGTAATCGCGTCAAAATATATGATTGCAGAAACTCCCTGAGGTAATTTCAGTGGAAATCTCCACCACCTGAAAGATCTTGGATACACACCTTGGATAAAATACAAGATGTGGCCACAGCTTGCTACTTAATCATCAGTGACCACTAGCTTGAAAGCCTCACAAAAATCAATAAAAGCAATAAAGTAGACTTCTCCAATCATTACTACCAACTACAATCTGTATTACATAACAATGCACTCTTGCTTCTACACAATAATCAAATCTATATGGTCACTTTCTTTGCCAACATCAAAATGCAAGCCAGGACAACCTAACAAGACAGTTCAACAGACATCGTTTGTCTCGACACCATGATGCCGATGTCTGTTGAACTGTAATTGTGCAACTGTTTTAACAATGCTGCACAATTACCATTCCCAGTCTCACCAGAACCCACAGGAGAGTGTTCATCAGCATTTCTCATTGTCATGTCATCTGCCAAACCAGGCATCTATAAAATCAGGCATCTATTCTCCGAGTCAGACACTACTGGGTTTATTGGAAAGCACCAACTGTGTTAGTCAGTGGCAGCGTTTTAGAGGAGTCCTTTGGATCATGATTAATGACAGACTCTCGCTGCAAGGAAAGCAATTTTATGCTAAGTCTCTGTAATAGCATTATTGACTCTACTGGCCTCTGAACACTTCTAATTAATACCACTTTTGAATGTTCTGATGATATGTCAAGTAGGATTTAATGGGCTTTGCTTAATTGCTATAATTCCATTTGCATGACTGTTGAATAAATGAATAGCTGGACTGCTTCAGTCTCAGCTTCTTTGCGTTTGGCTACCAAAGCTACAAAATTATTGGCCACACCAACTGTTCTATTGGCAGCAATACTAATCTGGCTCCAGGCTCTGTAGCTGTATGATTCCTCTTATTAGTCAAGATAAGAGAGACTGGATGGCGGCAGCTTCGACCGCCGCGGGCCGCGGAGTTTGAACCGGCCCTTTCGCGGAGCTCGGATTCAGCCGCGGCACTTGCTTACCATCACCCGGCGGGGTCACAACATCGGAGGCCTGGATCGCCTCAGTGCAGAGGGAGAGCAAGGAGGGAAGAGACAAGGACTTTGGGACTTTTTGCCTTCCATCACAGTGAGGAGGTGCCTGGTGGACTCACTGTGGTGGATGTTAAACTGTGTTGTGTGTGTGTTTTGTTATTTATTCTATGTTATGACTGCAGGCTAAACCATTTCGTTGCACTGAAAAGTGCAATGACAATAAAATTGAATCTGAATCTGAAGAGTGTTTTATTGTCATATGTCCCGGATGGGACAAAGAAATTCTTACTTGCTGCAGCACAACAGAATATGTGAATATGTAAACATTGTAAATAACGGGGAAAAAAAGAAAAAGTTCAATAAATAACAAATATAGTGCAAATAACAAATAATAATATAGTCTTTTGCAGTTTTGAGCTCATAGCTTATTCGTTGTGTTCAATAGCCTGATGGCTGTGGGGAAGTAGCTGTCCCTGAACCTGGACGTTACAGTCTTCAGGCTCCTGTACCATCTTCCTGATGGCAACGGTGAGATGAGTGTGTGGCCAGGATGGTGTGGTTCCTTGGTGATTTTGGCTGCCGGTTTGAGGCAGCGACTACAATCGATCCCGTCGACGGTGGGGAGGTCAAAGTCGGTGATGTTGGGCAGTGGTCACAACTTTTTGTAGTCTTTGTCGCTGGACGTTCAAGTTGCCGAACCAGGCCACAATGCAACCAGTCAGAATGGTCTCTACCTTGCACCTGTAGAAGTTTAGGAGAATCCTCTTCGACATGCCGAATCTCTGTAATCTTCTCAGGAAGTAGAGCCGCTGATGTGCCTTCTTTACAATTGCATCGGTGTGGTGGGTCCAGGAAAGATCTTCTGATATATGCACGCCCATAGGTTGCATATCAATGGGACGATGGTGGAGAGGGTCAATATTTGATATAAACAGGATTGTGCTTCCTCATCCTTCCCCTACTAAAGTCCACAATCAGTTCCTTGGTCTTACTGATGTTGAGAGCCAGGTTGTTGTGCTGGCACCATTTGGTCAGTCGGTCGATCTCACTTCTATACTCTGACTCATCCCCATCCGTGATTCGTCCAATCACAGTGGTGTCATCGGTGAACTTGATGATGAGCCAATGCAGCGTGGCCCAGTCATTCAAAGCACAAAAGTCATCAGCCACACTGAACTCTCAGTCAACCTCCAACAAAGATGCATGTCTAATTCAGCTGTTCTGCCCCATGTCAGATGTTTCATAATGACATCAAAGAGTGAAACTTCAAAAGGTCACATCAAACCACTGCTGATCATCTGACTGGATGTGAAAAAACAGCGTATTAACTGGAAATATTTGTGCCATGGTTTAATATCATGACAGAGCAATCTTTAAATACAATTTTCCTCGGTTCTCATTCCTACTCAGTCTGTCCATGTCAGTTTAACACCCACTCCCTCAATATCATCACTAATTCAAATCCTGATTCCCAAGCCAATGGCCACTGCAGGCCAACCCTGAGCTTTTTTACATCTCCATGGCCCATTTCCTCACCCCTATATTAGACCCTGCAAGCCATTGCCCCAATCTTCCACCAGCCTAAGCTACGAGTCTAATTGCCCCTTGCAACCTATGAATGAAGATCTCTCTATGTTGGAAATAGTTTAAACTAATAGTTTCATTTTCTATTCTTTCCTCTTCAATAAATTAAATGTACCTAAATGCTGGGATGATAGCAGAGACTGACTGTATCAGATAATTTCCAACGGATTTTATACATGTCGCCGTTGCAATTAAATTCCTCCTTTTTTTGAAGCCACATATCTTTTGAGAATAACCAAATGCACTATACACCCAACTTCTGCTTAAAGCATAATCCTTTTTGATATATTTTAAAAGTGAACCACTTTTTAAAAGCATAGTAGATGGGATAATGATTGCCATGCTTCTGATTTTTATATATGCTTGTTTTCATCAACTGTTTGACCATATTATCAATGAGATATTTTTCTTTGCGCGGGGATGGATTTTATTAGGAGAGGCAATATTCTACGAATCTACGAGATAGTCATTAAGGACCTGGGCCAGGAAATTCCATAATCCCACAAAAAACAGACTGAACCAGTGCTCTATGAGGGTGCATACCAACAACGCTGTTAAGTTCTAACGAGCTTACAGTTCTTCAAAACCACTTGCACTTCTACCAATTAGAAGAATCAACAAATCAAATGGAGGTTTATAAAGTCATGAGTGATATACATAAAATGAATGGCCACATTCCCTTCCCCAGAGTAGGAGAGTGAAAAAGTAGAGCACATGGATTTAAGATAAGGAAAGATTTAAAAGGAACCTGAGGGGCCACATTTGCACACAGATGGAGGTGTATACATGGAATGAGCTTTCGAAGGAAGTGGTCAAGGCAGGTACAATTATGACCTTTAAAAGACATTTAGACAAGTACATGGATGTGTTTGCTGGGATATGGGGCAGGTGTAGTTAAAGTGGGAATAGTCGGTTGGGCAACTTGGTCAGCATGGACGAGTTGCTCCAAATATCTGTTTCTGTGCTGTGTAGATCTATGACTTTATGGCTTGTTGAACCATTTGGGATAATGGGAGTTGGTTGAAAGGTCTCCAATATGTATGACTTAGGGAGGACTGGACCTGTAACTAGAACAGGTGGAGGAGTGGAGCAGCAAAATACAATCATGCTGGAATCTAGTGTGGGGGTGGAGATGTGGGGGGTCTGCTGATAGTGGGTGGGGATGGGAGTTGGGGATGTGATTGAGTATGGGTCAGGAGTTCACCAGACAAACCAACATTGGCAAATAGAGATAGGGTGTATGATTCAAGTAAAATTATTAAAGCAGAATTTGCAGTAAAAAAAATGATGCATCAGAGTTCAAAATTATGGACTAGGTAAGAATGGTTCCCTTTACCCAACTTAACAGCAGTTCTCAACTCTCCAGTTAGGACCTGATTGTGTGAACTTATAGTCTGAGCCTGGGTAACAAGTGGCAAATAGCAATAGAAATCCTAGGTCTGAAGAAGGGTCTCGACCCGAAACATCACCCATTCCTTCTCTCCAGAGATGCTGCTTGTCCCGGTGAGTTTCTCCAGCATTTGGTGCCTACCTTCTGATCCTGGTACACTGCCTGATGGTGAACAGAGTCTGGCTGATGATCTGAACAGATTCTTCAACAGATTTGACGGCTCCACACCACCCCAGCCTCCCCCACCTGGTCTGCTGACCATTGCTGCTTCCTCTCCACCTCCCATCCCTCTCTCCATCACTCCTGAGATGTCACCTGTACGGAGTCCCCTCTTTCCACCTCCCACTCCACCGGCAGCCCCACCCATGACTCTTCATACTGCTCAGGTCAAGGTGATGCTGGACAGACTGAAGCCAGGGAAAGCAGTGGGGCCTGATGACACCAGCCCAAGGCTACTGAAGACTTGCTCTTCAGAGCTGTGTGGTATTCTAACACACCTGTTCAACCTGAGCTTGCGTCTACAGAGGGTTCCAAGGCTGTGGAAAACATCTTGCCTGGTACCTGTCCCAAAGAAGACCCATCCCACTCTCCATAATGACTACAGACCAGTAGCGCTCACTTCACATATAATGAAGACATTTGAGAGACTTGTCCTTTCCTACATCAGGACTAGTGTGTCAAATCAAATGGATCCTTTACAGTTTGCATATCAGCCTAACATCAGTGTCGATGATGCCCTCATTTACATGCTGCAGAGGGTGTACACACATTTGGACACTACTGATGCATCTGTAAGGATTACTTTTTTTGACTTCTCAAGTGCCTTCAACACAATTCAGCCCCGACTGCTAGGGGAGAAGATGGAGAAGATGAAAGTGGATCCATCACTGGTACTGTGGTGTTTGGATTACCTTTCCCTCAGACCACAGTACGTGCGCCTACAGAACAGTGTCTCGGGCACCATCTTGAGCAGCACAGGGGCTCCACAAGGAACTGTGCTGGCTCCGTTCCTGTTTACCATCTACACAGCGGATCTCCAATGTAACACCAACAGCTGCTTTTTGCAGAGGTTTTCGGATGATACAGCTGTTGTCGGCCTCATTAAAGGGGGCAATGAGGAGGAGTATAGAGACATAATAAGTAACTTTGTGGAGTGGAGCGCACACAATAACCTCCATCTTAACACCAAAAAAACAAAGGAGATAGTTGTGGACTTCAGGAGGGGGAGGAGGAGGACTCAAGCAACGCCGATCACCATTAAGGGCACTGAGGTGGAGGTGGTCGCTAATCACAGGTACCTTGGGGTGCAGCTTGACAGTGAGCTGAACTGGAAGTGTCATATGGAGGCGTGTACAGGAAGGGACAAAGCCGACTGTATTTTTTAAGGAGGCTGAGGTCATTTAATATCTGCCAACCCCTACTGTGCAGTGTCTACCATTCAGTGGTGGCCAGTGCTCTGTTTTTTGCTGTGGCCTGTTGGGGAGATGGCGCCCGTATAGCGGATAAAAACAGACTGGACAAACTAATCAGGAAGGCCGGCTCAGTGGTCGGGGCTGAGCAACGAACGGTCCAGCAGGTGGCAGAGGCCAGAACTCTGAACAAACTAGGTTCTATAATGACCAACCCCACTCACCCACTCCATGCCCTGAAGGTGATCAAGAGCAGCATCTTCAGTCAGAGGCTGATTGCACCAATGTGCAAAACTGAGAGACATAGGAAGTCCTGTTTACCAGCTGCTATAAGATTATATAATGCGCATAAATAACTGCATTTTTTTTTTTTTTTTTTTAAATTAATTGTATTTTAACTTGTATTTTAACTTGTATTTTAACTTGTTAAGTATGGAAGCCATTTGAGGAAATGTGTGGTGTTATGTCTGTCTTGAAGCTGTCGTGGCACTGTAATTTCCTGAAAAGGATTATTAAAGGTATAATCTAATCTAATCTAATCTGATCCATCTTTTTTCTCCAGAGATGCTGCCTCACCTGCTGAATTACACCAGCATTTTGTGTCTATTTTTGGTATATACCAGCATCTGCATTTCCTTTTTGCACAACAGAAATCCTATGTTACCAACATTTATTATATACTGTTAAGAAAAGTAAAATATCCTCCATTTCCTAGATTGTAAAACTGACTTTCATTAAATAAAAGAAACATAAGTTCAAAAACTCACTGAGATCATGGCTACCTGTCCCAGCGGTGTTTTTCCATTGGTTACCAGTTAATATTATATACAGAGGATGTTTCAGATTGGCTAATCGTACACGCCACAGGAACACATTAAACAGGAATGAATGAGTCACGATGCATTATTAGATGTGACGGAACATTAAAAGCAAGATGTTAGAACAAATCCCGCCCTCAGTCCACTATTTTAATTTGTCATCTCCTCTTCTACCATCTGTGAAAGGATCTAAGAGAAGGATAAGATAGTTATGCAGGACCATCTGCATATTAAAGACCTGTATAAATCATTAATTTTTAAGAAGCTGAAATCCTTCTCACATTAAAATGATATCCCATTGTCGTCGGTTTTATCTCTTCTCTCCTTCCCTCATTCATCAAAATGAATGTTTGTTGCGTATTGTGGCCTTTATGGAAATTGAGCTTGCGTACCCACTACTTCCTTCCCTTGTAATTTTTTGTCTAAAATCTCAGTTGTCGTTTTCTGTCTCTAGTTGTCTTATTCTTATCGGTCGTTCCTTAAATAAAATCTGTCTTCCTGCTCTTTTCCAATTTTGCATTTTCAATTTTCTCCAAATTCTGATCCACACCGGGAAGCACCACAGCAATGATGAGATGGAAGTGATGAGCAGAAGATGTCTGGAGATGAAAGGATAGGCATACCGAGATAGTCGCAGCAAGGTTTTAGCTTTGTGAATCTAAACAGGAGGTACAAAAATGAGTGGCTACCAATGGGTATTTTCAGCTGGTACTCAAATCAATATGGCAAGAGTTTCCAAAATATCCTGCTCAAAATTAGGGGAAAATAAAAAGGAAAATCCAAAATTTGTAGCTGATCTGCAGCTCTTCACTTAACATAATCCCATCATTCACTGAGGAATTAAGGACAGTCGGAGAAAGCGTCAAACCTTTACTAACTACAATTCATCTGAAAGAATAAACACATTTTAAACCACTAAGATTGGTGGAGAGAATAAATGTATACAGATACAAATATTTCCTCATTTCCAACTTTCATGGTTTGATGATTTGCTGTGGAAACTTAGAATTGTAAGAAACACACTCTCCCTCTCATTCAACAATTTTTCATTGCAGCCAATGCTTTTGATTGCTCCAAGGAGACTTGAACCAGATTCTGCGTAAGTACCTCCAAGCAGCAGCAGATGGTGCTGTTGCATTGTAGCTGAAAAATGCACCATTCACTGCTTTCTCAACACTTTTAGATTTCTCGAAAAAGTCACAATGTTACTTCAGTGTTTTTAAAAGGTTGTTTTAAAAGCAGGTACATTCCACTAACTACCTCTATAGATTGATTATAACTTAAGTAGAATGGGGGTCATTTATAGGCGTTGGATCAGCAAGAGACTGTTGGGATAAAATGTGAGGGGAACAGGGAAATGCTTTGTTGAAAATGGGGAAAAGAACAGTTCAGCCTCCCACAATCTGACTAATTACTAACTGATTATTGTTGTACTTAAGTGGGAATGAGACGTGATATGGAGTAAATGCCTCCAGCAAGATTTTCCTTGAGCTTTGAGAAGGCAGGTTGAAGAGGGATTAAAGCCCCAACTCCAAGAGTCAAGAGTGTTTTATTGTTATACGTCCTGAAACTGAACTGAAATTCTTACTTGCGGCAGCACACCAGATATGTAAACATAGTACTCTGTGCACCCGGAGAAAGCCCACGCGGTTACATGGAGAACGTGCAAACTCCGTACAAAAGCACCCATAGTCAGGATTGAACCTAGGTCTCTGGCGATATAAGGCAGAGCGCTGTGCTGTGCCAGTGTGCCGCCTAGTATGTAGTTCAGAGCTTATTTGGGGGTTGTAGTGTTTAGAAGCCTGATGGTTGTTGGGCTAAAGCCGCTCCTTATGTCACTGTTTGCAGGCTCCTATACCTTCTTCTCGGTGCAGGAGTGAAATGAGAGTGTGGCCAGGGTGGTGTGGGTCTCTGCTGGCTGCCTTTTAGACACAGCGACTCTTGCAGATCCCTTCCATAGTGAGGAGGTCGTGATGGACTGGGCAGCGTTCACCACTTTTCGCAGTCTTCTTCTTTCCTGGGTGTTCAAGTTGCCGAACTAGACCATGATGCAACCAGTCAATATGCCCTCTGATGGGCACCAGTAGAAGTTCAAGAGAGTATTCGTCGACATATCGAATCCCCGCAGTCTTCTAAGGGAGTAGAGATGATGATGGGCTTTCTTTATGACTGCATCAATGTACTGGGTCCAGGACAGTCGGGAATGTGATGTTTTTGTCTCTCTCCACCACTGTCCCACATGCGTTGAGTACTGCTAATGGATCACGTCAAGCAGGAATGTTTCCCCCAGACATGGGCTCTCAATGAAACCTAGTGTTAGTGTGGAGGGATCGCTGGTCATTGCGGACTCAGTGGGCTGAAGGACCACTGTTTCCGTGCTGTATCCCTAAATTAAATTAAAAGCTAAACCTCCCAGCTTGCCTAATATTACACGCCATCTGTGATCGACCTCCAAACCCCAAAATCTCCAAATCCCCTCTTGACCACCTGCTACCAATGCCCTTTGTGAATTCTCCACACCCTGAACTCCACAAGTCACATGCATCCTTCTCCCTGATCTCACTCTTCCCTTATCAGCCTGCTCCAAAACCCACTGTCACTACCATCAGTCCCACGATTGAATGGATGTACAATGACCTTGGCCATGCTCTCAGCTCGTTGCTACTATTGGGAAGAAAGTATAGGAACCCAAGAACCATTACCTCCAGGTCCAAAAACAACTTCCTATCAACCATCAGGCTCTTGAAACATCCTGCACAACCCTATTTCAGTCACAGACTACAATGGGCCTTCAATACATTGCACTATGTACTTCATCTTGCATCGTCGCGGTCTGGTCACTGATAATACATAGTATTACCCTTTATGCATCCAGCAAACCCCAGCAATAATGGACCTCTATATACCTCTATTTTACTTCGGAGTCACGTGAGTGACTACGTGAAGAACCCCGCTAGGACGCATGCGTGACATATCGCTACACGCATTGCAACGAGTCACAGCAGGGGGAAGGACGTTCCCCTTTAGCGGCAGAATTTAAAAGCCGGGAACAGCAGGTAAGGAGACTGCGTTTTCCCACTTACCTTGCAGGTGGAAAGATGAACAGATCCACGAGACAGAAGGCTGCGAAAAAGCTGGCGGGGGAGAACCGCGGAGTTGCGGACATCCAGCAGCAACAGCAGCAGCCGACGGCACGCCAATCTCCCGAAATGGGAACAGCTGTGCCAGACTTCGCTCCCGCACCGGCGAAGCCGGGCGGGAAAGCAAAGCAAAAAACGGACCGAATGCCAGACTCCGATGAGTCTGACTTTGAGCAGCCGCGAGCGGCCAGTGCCCGTGAGCACCGGGGCCGGTTGGAGCGGCTGCAGGATGATGAGCAGCCGCGAGCGGCCAGTGCCCGTGAGCACCGGGGCCGGTTGGAGCGGCTGCAGGATGTTGAGCAGCCGCAAGCGGCCAGTGCCCGTGAGCACCGGGGCCGGTTGGAGCGGCTGCAGGATGACGAGCAGCCGCGAGCGGCCAGTGCCCGTGAGCATTGGAGCCGGTTGGAGCGGCTGCAGGATCAGGAGCAGCCGCGAATGGCCTATGCCCGAGAGCATAAGAGCCAGTTGGAGCGGCTGCTGGAGGAAATACTCCAAAGTGGCAGGCTTCGGGAGATGGAGGCTAGCCACAGTGGGCAATTAGTAAGCCCCACAGCAGTACCCGTTGTGGGGCTGCACAGTGTCTCTCCCTTATCAGAGGAGAGCACGGAGGATCCATTCTGGGCTGACCCTGAAGAGGGCAGTGCACATACCCCCAGTATGCCTGGGGTGACAGAAAACATGCTGGACATGGTGCCCCAGTTTATCCAACCAGACCAAACTGGCCAAGACCTGGAGCCGAAAATAGCGGCAAGCATTGACTATATGTCATTTAACCAACTGCAGGCACAGGCACTATCAGACACCATGGCACGACATTTACCTCCAGGGAACTGCAAGTCGCTAAATGTTCCCAGTGTAAACCAGTGCATCTGGAAACATGTGGGGACATCAATTAGAACCAGGGACTTGAAAATTCAGAAAGTCCTAAAAGTCCTAACGGCAGGAATTACAGCTTTTGCCCGCACATTTAAGGAGCAAAACATGACCCAAGACCACCAAGATGCACTGGCTTTACTCTGCAACTCACAATATGAGTTGAACAACATCAGGAAAAGTGCTATCCAACCAGCTTTAGACCCCAAATTTGCCGGCCTCTGTAAACCTGGAACCTCCAAACCGCCAAAACTACTATTTGGAGGGGATTTACCAAAACAAGTCAAAGAACTTGATGAAGAGGCAAAAACACTGGGGCTCATAAAACCAGCAACCAAAAGCTACTACGGCCAAAAATATCACCCCTACGGACCCCCCAGTCGGCCAATACAAACCGGAGCTAGCGCAAAAACCAGGAACACCCAACATCGGCATTTTTTAGGCCATGGCCCAGACCGACCGTCCTGGAAAATGCGCAAACCTTCAATACAAACCCAACAACAGACCCAGACAACGGCGCCTCAACGTCCACGGAGGATGCCGAAGAAATAACACACCTACCACTGGTAACCATGGAGGTAGGTGGGTCTGGTTCCTTAAGAATTAAAGGGAGCATGAAAGTTGGTGGGAGATTACGATATTATTTAGATGCATGGAATAAGATAACTACCGACACTTACATTCTAAGCAGTATCCAGGGTTATACCATAGAATTTATACACAAACATAACCCTCCAGTACAGCATGTACCGAACCGAATGTTCGTGCTCACAGGTATAGAAAAATCTAAAGCACATGCTGAACTACAGCGGCTATATAAAAAAGGAGTAATTGAACACACCCAACACGAATCACAGGAATTCGTGTCTAATATCTTTATAAAAAACAAGAAAGATGGTGGTTGCCGCATCATCATCGATTTGACTACTTTAAATACCTTTGTACAATATATTCATTTCAAGATGGAAACCTTTGTTACTGCTAAGCAATTGATTTCCGAAGGCTACTACATGGCAAGCATCGATCTAAAAGATACTTACTATGCAGTACCCATAAGAGGTGACCACAGATGTTATTTAAAATTCAACTGGATGGGTCAGCTCTGTCAATACAGGGCACTACCTAATGATCTGACATCAGCCCCCAGGTTATTCACAAAAATTTTGAAACCAGCCCTAGCATTACTGCGAAAACAAAAACACTTGGTAATGGCATATCTAGATGACATATTTATTGTTGGCAAAACTTTGGAATTGACTGAACAAGCAGTAACAGCCACAAAACAATTGTTTGAAGAACTGGGCTTTATCATCCATCCAGTTAAGTCTAAATTAACGCCTTCAACAAAAATGGATTATCTGGGGTTCACCATTAACTCAGTTCTCATGTCAGTGACTTTGCCGAAAGAAAAGGTAACAGCCTTAAAAGAGACTTGCAGCAAAATCATTGACATTACCAAACCATCCATTAGACTGGTAGCTAGAATAATTGGGAAAATAGTGGCTGCATTTCCAGCCACACAATTTGGACCTTTACACTATCGAAATTTACAGAGAGCAAAAATAAGAGCACTCAAAATTAATGGTGGCCATTTTGACAGACCAATGAAGCTACCAACAGAGGCCATAATGGAACTAAAATGGTGGGAACACAACATCAAGTATTGTTCCAATCCACTAATTATCAGCAACCCGTCTATGGTACTACAAACTGATGCCAGTGCACTTGGTTGGGGAGCTACCAATTCCATCTCCAGCTGTGGAGGGAGATGGAATGCACAGGAGGCATCATTATTAAAAACACTGGGCATAAACTACCTGGAAATGTTAAGTGCATTCCATGGCCTTAAATCATATTGTTCTGGGTTAAATCACCAGCATGTTAGACTACAAATTGACAACACCACCGTGGTAGCATATATCAACCATATGGGTAGAAATAAATCGACATCATGTGACAATCTGGCCAACACAATTTGGCAATGGTGTATCCAGAGAAATATTTGGATATCAGCTACCTACTTACCAGGTAAACTAAATTTAGTGGCAGACACCAGGTCACGCAAATTCAATGAAAACACGGAATGGATGTTGGATAAAAATGTATTTGGTGAAATTACAGCATGGTATGGAACACCAGATATCGATCTTTTCGCATCCAGGCTCAATCACCAGTTATCAAATTGTGTTTCATGGGAACCAGACCCTGGGGCAGCAGCAACAGATGCATTTTCGCTGCATTGGGGGAAATTGTTTATTTATGCATTCCCTCCTTTCTGCCTCATCAGTCGGGTATTAAGGAAAATACAACAAGACTCTGCGTCTGGTATTTTGATAGTACCCGATTGGCCTACTCAACCATGGTTCCCGGTGATACTAGACATGGTATTAGAACCATGCATCACCATCCATCATAGACCAAGTTTACTGGTCCATCCGGTAACACTGGAAAGTCACCCCTGTCATAAACATACAAACCTATTAATTTGTAGAATTTGAAAGCACCACTACAACACCTTTTTTTAATTTAATTTAATTTTTTTATGAAACTACTTTTATTCAAAAAATAAAATAAACATAGAGTATTAACACAATCAAAGACTGCCTATGTTGACAGTTTACAAACAAACGATCATCAAATTAATATAACGTCAACTTTATCAACAAAACACTCGACCTCCAACGGCAACCAGCATTCACGGAAGGCCTCCAAAGTCCCCATGGACACCGCGTGTTCCCTCTCCAGGGACAGGCGGGCACGGACGTAGACCCGGAAAAAGCTCAAGCAATTTAAAAAATACTTAAACAAAATTATCAAATTAAAATATTAACATTTTAATCTATAATATATTTAACCTCCTGTGGTGACCAGCGTTCACAGAAGGCCTCCACAGTCCCCATGGACACCGCGTGTTCCTTTTCTAGGGACACGCGAGCTCGGACGTAACCCCGGAAAAGGGGCAGGCAGGCGACCGCTGTGCGGCCATCGACTGCCCGCTGCCTGGACCCGCGAATGGCCATCTTGGCCAGGCCCAGGAGCAGACCGACAGGGAGACCCCCTCCTCCCTCCCATCCATCCCCCCTCTGTACCGGGTGCCTATAAATTAATAGCGTTGGACTAAAATGTAGCCAAAACTTGAGGAGCAGCCCTTTCAGATACTCGAACAGTGGCTGCAACCTCTCACACTCTATGTACACATGGAACACAGTCTCTTCCTCACCGCAGAAATGACAAGCAGGGGAAGAGTCCGTGAACCGGCTCAAATACCTATTACAGGCCACGGCTCTGTGCAACACTCTCCACCCCAGGTCCCCGATGTAAAGGGGGAGGACTCCCTTGTAGAGAGACCTCCACTGGGGACCGCTCCCCTCGTCAGGTGGTAACACGGACCGCCAGGGTGTGTCTGGACGGAAGACGAGGGCGAGGAAGTGGAGAGTGTGCAATAGCAGCCTGTACAGTACGCGCCTCTCCGCGTCACAGAACGGCACGCTGGGCATCTCGGAAAGGCGGCTCATGTTGCATGGGGCCGGCTCTCGGGGAGGGACCCGGGCCGTGGGCCCTACGAACAATTCCGACTGAGCGGGGGTAAGCTCGTCCGGAATCGCTCCATGCACACGCCTCTCCTCAACACCCACCATCACAGCCACGACACCCCCCTCCCCCTGAGGAGCAGGGCCCTGGCTGAAGGTGACCAAATCCCTGGCCTTCAGGAGGTCACGGTAAAAGCCAGGCAACTCCCGCCTATCCCGCCTAGCGTGTCGACATGCCCGCTACTGGGAGCCGTGAGCCCTCCTGAAGCCAGCGCCCCTGGCAGAAAAAATACGTCACCAGCACGTGCCATTTAGGAGGGTAGTCCGAGTAGACGTACCTCCGCAGGGTCCTGAGTCGGAGAGCTGCCACCTGGGTACGAATACAGACCAGCGCCTGACCACCCTCCTCCAACGGGAGACTCAGAACCCCAGCAGAGACCCAGTGGTTCCTCTCACCCCAGAAGAAGTTGACCAATCTCCTCTGTAACATGGTTATAAAATAAGAGGACGGGACCATAGTGGCCATCCGGTACCACAGCAGAGAGGCCACCAGCTGGTTTATAACTACAGCCCTGCCCCGGTAAGAGAGCACACCAAGTAGGCCGGACCAACGTCCCAGCCGGGCGATCACCTTCGCCTCCAGCTCCTGCCAGTTCGCCGGCCACCCCCCCTCATCGGGACTCAGGTAGACCCCCAGATAGAGGAGGTGCGTGGTATTCCACGCAAAACCTGCCATCTCCTCCGGCAGGGAGTCCACCTGCCACCCACCCACCAAGAGACCAGAACACTTCCCCCAGTTGATCTTGGCGGAGGAAGCAGCCGAGAAAACCTGCTGGCACTCACGCATCCTCCGCAGGTCAACAGGGTCGGTGAACATCAGAATGACATCATCGGCGTAGGCCGAGAGGACCACCTCCATCCCCGGCCCCGGTAAAGCCAGGCCTGTCAACCGCCTCCGGAGAAGGCACAGGAAAGGCTCAACACAGATGGAGTACAGCTGGCCGGACATGGGACATCCCTGACGAACCCCCCTCTCAAAGGGAATGGGGGCCAACAAAGAGCCGTTGACCTTAACAAGGCATTCTGCAGCAGTGTATAAAAGTCGGACCCAGGCCACAAAGTGTGGTCCAAATCCGAACGCCTGCAGAGTCCCCAGAAGGTAGTCGTGCTCCACCCTGTCGAACGCCTTCTCCTGGTCGAGGGAGAGAAAGGCGACTGACTGACCAGCCCCCTGGGTCAGATGGATCAGGTCCCGGACCAGATGAACATTGTCCTGGATGGACCGGCCCGGACTGTGTACGACTGGTCAGGGTGGATCACCTGGGACAGCACGGGACCCAGGCGATTCGCCAATGCCTGGGCAAAAACTTTATAGTCCGTGCTGAGGAGAGAGGCCGGGCGCCAGTTCTTCAAAAGGCGGAGATCGCCTTTCTTGGGCAGCAGGACAACAACTGCCCTGCGCCACGAGAAGGGCATCTCCCCAGTCGCCAGGCTCTCTCCCAGGACCTTCATATAGTCACCCCCCAGGACATCCCAGAAGGCTCTAAGGTACTCCACAGTCAGCCCATCCAGCCCTGGAGACTTGCCCCCCTTGAGCTGGTGCAGGGCACCAGTCATCTCCTCCAGAGTTAGGGGATCATCCAGGTGTTCAGCCACATCATTGCACACAGTGGGTAAGCCCTCCCACAGGACCGCTTGCGCCTCCCCACTTGATGTGCCTGCCGAGAACAGAGTCTTGTAGAAAGACCCAACCGAGGCACCAAAGCTCTCTGGATCTGTGACAGAGGAGCCACCATCCGCAAGCAACTCTACAAGCTGCCTGCGGGCTCCTCGCCCCTTCTCCAGAGAAAAGAAAAAGGGGGAGGCGCGGTCCAGATCGTGTAACATCTGGACTCGCGACCTCACATACGCACCCCGGGACCTCCTAAGCTGCAAGTCCCTCAGTGCTCCCTTCTTCTCCTGGTACTCCTCCCACTCACACGATGCCCCACCAGTCTGATCCAGACGTGCCTCCGAGTCGAGCAACTCTCTCTCAAGCCGTCCGATCTCGGAGTCTCGCCTCTTAGTCGACCCCCTCGCGTAGTCCTGGCAAAACAGACGGACGTAGGCCTTCCCCACGTCCCACCACTGCCTTAGGGAAAGGAAACGTCCCTGCCTCTCTCTCCACCTCGCCCAGAACTGCCTGAATGAATCCTGGAATCGGCAATCCTCCAACAGCTGGCTATTAAAATGCCAGTACGCGGACCCAGCCCGTGTGCGCATCGGGATAAAATCCACTCGCACCAGGCAATGGTCCGAGCATGGTGCCGGCTGCATGGAGGCCGCCGAAACACAGGAGACATAGGCCTTGGACACGTATAAATGATCAATACGGGAACCACCACCCTCAAACCTGTACGAGAAGGCGTTAGAGTCGGGGTGGAAATTCCGCCAAGCATCTACCAGCTCAAAAGAGTCCACCATCTCCCTTAAAGTCTTTACTGCACCCGGGTCACGCTGAATGCCAGTGCGATCTCTTGCCTCGAGGGCACAATTAAAATCTCCCCCAAGGAAAACACACTCCCCACGGTCGATAGTATTCAACAACGTGGTCACTTCCCTTGTTAAGCGCGTCTGCATTACGCCGATCTTGGGGGCGTACACATTAATGAAGTGTAATGGCACGCCATCCAAGCGCACGGCCAGATACAGCAAACGGCCTGGTACAATGTCCTGCACTTTGAGGATCTCTGGCTGGAAAGACGGGGCCAACAGGAAGGCCACTCCACTCGAATTGGAGCTGAGATGACTCATGTAGACCCCCCCTTCCCACTCCAGGAGCCAGGTGGGTTCATCACTAGCCACAGTGTGTGTTTCCTGCAGGAAGCTCACCGCATACCTCCCGTCCCTGAGCACTGAGAGATGGTGAAACCTACGGAGAGACCCCCTGCCCCCATTGATATTCAGGCTGGCTATAGTGAGCTTCATTTTGAAAGTACACTAGATCTTTTACCCGCCCCCGGTGAAGGATTGGAGCCGCCCCTAACCTTCTGCCCTCTCTTTAGGGTCTTAAAAAGCTCTTGGAACTGGCGCCTCTCATTTCTTATTAGCCCCGCCTCATTCCCCTTCTTCTGAAGGATGGCATGAATGGACTGCATGTGCGCACTCAGATCCGACCAGCGGTCGACAGCCAAATCCACCTTGTTCCTACTCCCTCTAGTGTCCTTTAAGAACTTCCGAAGTTCCCAGACTTCGACAAGTCGAGACACGCGGCCGCGGGTGGAGCAGTCCGTTAACTCACTGTCGATGGACTCCGCGTACCCCTCCTACTCGCACTCAATGTCCGAGCCCGAGTCTGGAAGGTTACTACTCTCAGCCGCCTCACTCACCCCTCCCTGTGAGGTGGGCATTTCAGCCACATCACACAGTCCCTCCTCTGTCACCATCCCACCCCCAGGATCAGTGACAGGGGCAGGTACCAGTGCCTCTGACTGCGGCAAGCTATCTGACAATTGGCCAGTCTCCTGCACGCTCCCACCGCCCTCTGTAACCGTATTGGGAACAGTGAAGTCAGGACCAAGTCTCCAGGGCCTTGCTGTAAGCGGGCCTGTCTGGAGTCCGACCGAAGGACACGATCCGAAACGATCTTACCCTCCTCCTCACCCAGGGTACCCGCCCCTGCACCGTCACCCAGAGAGTCCCCGTCCCCCTCCACCAGGTGAATCACCTCACTGTGGCCCTCAGGGGCCGATGTTACTGGAGTCTCCCCTGCTCCCTCAACCAGTGGGGCATCACACCCCTCAACTGGGCTTGCAGCCTCAACAGGGAGCTCATGTTGGGGACCCACCCCCTCACCCAAATCCTCCCCTTCAGGCTGCCCCTGGTCATCCACTAAGCTAGCAGACGCGTTCTCTGGGGGAACAGCCCCCAAGAGTAATATATCGCCACTCTCAGGTGGTCCCTGACCTACAGAGGCATCCTCCCCCTCATGGAAAGCGTGCCCTGGGTTCTCCACCTCAACAGGAGGGGAAGGCTCCCCTTCAGGTTGCCCCTGACCTTCAGGGCCCTTCTCTGTATCGGAGGACCCATGCCTCCTCCTCTTCCAACCACTGGCGTGCGGTGGTACGGTGAGCTCCATTGCAGAAGCCTCTATCTCCGCACTATCATCTATCTCTGAGGCGTGCACAAAATTACCTGCTGCCAGGAGTCCCGCTTGGAGGTGATCATCTTCTAGGGGACCCGCCTGGAGATGTTTCTTCTTTTTCTTGACTTTTTTCCCCCGCTGTTGCTCCCAAACCTTCCCATCCACCCCACGCACTTCTCCGGCATCCACCGCCACAGGTACTGGACATGGGGGTGGTGGGGGGATAGGGGTTGGGGGTAGGGGAGTAATGCCTTCACGGGCCACCGTGGTAAAACCAGCAGCCCCAGATGGGCCAGTAGTGCTTTCCCGGGCCATCGTGGTGGAACTGGCAGCCCGGGTCCTGGGACAATTTCTGCGAAAATGCCCCACCTTTTTGCAAGCATGCCAACACACTTGGCCCGCGTTCCAGAACACGCGATAGGAGAAATCATCCACCTCCACCTCAAAACTCCCCTCCGTGTCCGTCCCCTGTGCCAACTGTATATACACGCGACGCTTGAACGTATATATATGTTGCATCTCAGGATCGTCAAACCTGTACAACAGTTTGGTGAGCCCTGACCGCACCTCCCCCAGCTTCCTTACATGTGGGATCAGGAGCGCATCCGGAACAAAAGTGGGAACGTTGGACAGAATGACCGGCAAAACGGGACCCCCCCATGGGTCCACCGCCGTGAAATTCCCGCCTGCTGTTACCCCCCTTTCCAGAGCCAGAGCCACCGCCTGTTCAGTCTTTAGTAGAACAACAACCTTCCCACTGACCACCGCGCCCGAGACTATGGCTTTCTTGCCAACAGTCTCACCCAGCGCATCTAGAAAGGCCTTGAAGGGCAGGTTGCTCTGCATGTACATTCTTATACCATATGTGCGCCCCATCAACTCGTGACCCTCAGTCTCCGAGACTGCCGACCGTGCGACAGCTGCATAACTCTGAGGGGCCGCCATCTTTGGGGCGTGGCACAACACACAAAGTATCAGTACTTTATAATCCAAGCAGTCTTTCTGCTGTTGCTGCACCTCCACTCTTTTCCAGCAGTTAAATAGTCTTGTGAAGGCTTTCTTGGCAAGCAACAGAAGCAGTCTCCTGATAAGATAGGAAATGTCCGTGCCAATCCTTCCCGTCGTTAAAAATGGAGCTTCCAGAGGCTTCTTCCCCAGGTCTCCGTCGCCTCCCCGGCTTCAACGAAATCCAAGGCACTGTTGCCGTTCTTACCCAGCACACCTGGACCGGGCAAGTCAGTGTAGGAGGGAGCTTTACGATGTTACTGTCCACAAACACCGCTCCAGACTCAGTTCCGACTTGTACAAGTGTAACTTGGCCTTCCGCCAACCACAGGCGCTCCTACGACTTCACAGATAGACGGACAAATCCTCCCTAATTAGAGGAATCTTTGAAACAAAGAAAGTCTCTGCAGATCGACAAAGCTCTGAACTGCAAAGTCTGACTGCTTTTGTTTCTCCCCGCCAAACAAATCCTTCCGAAAGTTCATCAAAACCTCCCCGCCAGCAGAAACGCTCCTCTCCTGGCCTCGCTCTGGGAGTGTGTTGGTGTTGGTGTGTTGGTGTTGTTGTTGTTGGTGCGTTGTTGTTGGTGTGTTGTTGTTGGTGTGTTGTTGTTGGTGTTGTTGTTGGTTGTTGTTGTTGGTGTGTTGTTGTTGTTGGTGTTGGTGTGTTGGTGTTGGTGTGTTGGTGTTGTTGTTGTTGGTGTGTTGTTGTTGGTGTGTTGTTGTTTGTGTTTTGTTTTTTTTGTTTGTGTGTTGTTTGTTTTGTTGTTGTTGTTGTTGGTGTGTTGTTGGTGTGTTGTTGGTGTTGTTGTTGTTCTTGGTGTGTTGTTGGTGTCGTTATCGTCGTTGTCGTTGTTGTTGTTGTTGTTGTTGTTATTGTCGCCGCCGCCTTCACCGAGCCGGAAGCGCGGCCATTTAACCTCCGACACGAAAGGAGACGGCCCGATGGCCCTGACGTGAGAGAACCAAGATGAAACGGTTGAGGAGCAACGGGGACAGAAGCTCGGTGAGTGTGTCGATGGAGGGAGGGAGGGCGAGGAGAGGATGGGGAGGGGAGAGTGGGTGAATGCGTTGTTTGCGGGGGAGACGCGTGAAATGAGACGACAGAAGCTTCTTCCTCTTTGGCCCGGCCCGGCCCCGGAGGCTGCGACTTGGACGATGCGCGGCCTCGACTCCCACTGCCGCTACTCCCTTTGGGAGTATACTCGCAGCCGATATACCCTTGATATCCCACAGTACTGGGATTGAGCTGGGGACAGGAACAACTCAACTCAACCAGTGCTCCCTCTAAACTTGGCCCCGTCCTGGGAGTAGAAGCTCAGCGCTGGGAGCTGAGGTGGGAACAGCCGTCACCGTCGTCGTCCGCACCTCGCCACTACAACACCTGTGACTGACGGACCGAACAATGGATATGATTGCATTGGCCCACAGACAGTCCACCAAAAAACAGTACTTGGTGCACATCAAGAAATGGGGGAAGTACTGTCACGACAACAACCTCAATCACAGATCAAACAACATTCCGTCTGTTCTGGAATTTCTGGCAAGCCTCCACTATGATGAGGGCCTCAGCTATAGTGCCATCAACTGCGCCAGAAGTGCTCTGTCAAACTACCTGTGGCAAGGAACAGAGCGGCATTCTGTAGGGACACACCCCCTGGTAACCAAACTCATGAGGGGCATTTTCCAATACTAATCCCCCAAGAACCAGGTACACGCAAATTTTTGGATGTGAGCATTGTATTGACCATGTTGAGGAACTGGTCTCCACCTACAGCTCTGTCCCTACAGACACTAACGATGAAAACGGTCATGCTGATGGCCTTGGTCACGGCACAAAGGGTCCAGTCACTACAAAAACTAAGGCTGGACAACTTGACTATTTCATCTGGGAATTTGACTTTTCATATCCATGAATTAATTAAACAGAACAGACAGGGATCAGCAGGGCAAAAAATAGAGTTCCGGGCCTACCCGACGGATGATCGTCTCTGCATAGTAACTCACTTACTATTATATATGGAACATACAAGAATCATCAGAGGCAAAGAAATGGCACTGTTAATCAGCCACAAACAGCCACACAAAAAAGTGACAGTCCAGACCATCTCAAGATGGCTAAAACAGGTCCTAAAAAAGGCGGGAGTAGATACTAACATTTTTAAATCTCACTCCACCAGGGCTGCAGCTACATCAGCAGCAATACAGTTGGATGTTCCTATGGACCAAATCCTCAAGACTGCAGGATGGTCAACGGAAAGAACGTTCCAACGATTTTATAATAAACCAGTTATTGAACCTGGAACATTTGCAGAAACACTTTTAAGTTCTGTAATATGATTTTACCCCATAAATAGGGGCTATGATTTGGTGTTAATAAAATTTTGTTATTTTAATATCATATTGATATCTAATGATGTTAACACTATTCTCCCCATAATCAAGGCAGATGTGATGCATGGACTCGTTTCCACGGCATGAAATCACAGAGCTTTAAAATCTTCACGTAGTCACTCACGTGACTCCGAAGTAAAATAGTAAGATTAAACGAGAACTCACCAGTTTGAAGTTTGATCTTTATTTTATGAGGAGTAACGTTGAGGGAATACGTGCCCTCCGCTCCCACCCTTGATCATATACTCAACTGGTATCTCTTCTCTAATCTTACTATGTTTAGTCATTACAGTTATCTGTGATTTCACACCGCTGCTTTGAAGAATGACACGCATGCGTCCTAGCGGGGTTCTTCACGTATTCCCTCAACGTTACTCCTCATAAAATAAAGATCAAACTTCAAACTGGTAAGTTCTAGTTTAATCTTACTATTACACCCCACTAGCCGTCACATACAACAAATAGTCCTCCGTCAGTTTCGCCACCTCCAACGTGACCCCACCACTCGCCACATCTTCCCATCTCCCCCCTGTCTGCTTTCCGCAAAGACTTCTCCCTCCGTAACTCCCTTGTGAACTCTTCCCTTCCCTCCCGCACCACCCCATCCCCGGGCACTTTCCCTTGCAACTGCAAGAGATGCTACACTTGTCGCTTTACCTCCCCCCTCGACTCCATTCAAGGACCCAAGCAGTCGTTCCAGGTGCGACAGAGGTTCACCTGCAACTCCTCCAACCTCATCTATTGCATCCGCTGCTCTGGATGTCAGCTGATCTACATCGGTGAGACCAAGCGTAGGCTTGCCGATCGTTTTGCCGAACACCTCCTTCGGTCCGCATTAACCAACCTGACCTCCCGGTGGCTCAGCACTTCAACTCCCCCTCCCATTCCGTATCCGACCTCTCTGTCCTGGGCCTCCTCCATGGCCAGAGTGAGCAACACCGGAAATTGGAGGAACAGCACCTCATATTCCGCTTGGGCAGTCTGCACCCTAGTGGTATAAACATTGAATTATCCTAATTCCGTTAGCCCTTGCTGTCTGCTCCCCTTCCTAGCTCTCCCTCAGCCTTCGGGCTCCTCCTCCTCCTTTTTCCTTTCTTCACCCCCCCCCCCCCCCCCCCCCCACCCTCCATCAGTCTGAAGAAGGGTTTCGGCGCGAAACGTTGCCTATTTCCTTCGCTCCATAGATGCTGCTGCACCCGCTGAGTTTCTCCAGCACTTTTGTCTACCCTCTATATAGCAGATATTGGGCATACTGGTCCAAGACCCCCATCGCATCACCGCCCCCCACCCCTCCACCTCTGCCAGTTACCCACTGAGCTGTGCCACATAGCATGCTTTCAGTCGTGGGAGTGGAGGGAGCAAGCAGCTTAAAGGGCCATGAGTACCGGACACTTCCTGGAGCACCGCGTGTGGGCCGGGGGCTCAGCAGCTCCCCGGCCTGTGAATTCGCGCTTGTGTAATCCCCCACAATGCCGCAATTCTTGCCTCTCAGCCTTGGGTTAAACTTTACCCACCTCACTTGGTTATAGTGGACTATCGGCAATAACCAATCCCACTCCCTCCCCCCCATTTTGTGTCTACCTTCGGTGTAAACCGGCATCTGCTGTTCCTTTCTACACACTTTTGCATTAATGGTGCGCAAGGATTTACACAAAATGGAGAAATGCAAAGTTCAAGTTCAAGTGAGTTTATTGTCATGTGTCCCTGATAGGACAATGAAATTCTTGCTTTGCTTCAGCACAACAGAACATAGTAGGCATGACTAGAAAGCTAGGACTGTGAGAAAGCTTCAAGCTGAAGTATGCACCTGCAGCATGGAGGTTCCCTCGGTAAAACATTAACAAAAAACGGGAACAGAAAATACTGGAGAAATTAAACAGATGTTTCGATTCAGCTCCTTGCCGTGAGAACTGTCTGCTTTGCATTTCCTTCATGAATGCTGACTGACTTGTTGAACGACTTTGGCATTTTCTGTTGTAGATTTACAGCATCTGTAATGTTGTTCTTCAGTTAACAATGCTTGGCTCGCTCACGTAACTGTCGGCTAGCCTGACTGCAAGGCTCAAGATTTTTTTCCACCATTTTGCCCATTGCAGGAGCAGATGGCATGCCAATCCAAGCAATGCATGAGGGCATGTTCCCAGGCACAGAAGATTACTATTTCAACTGTCTGTTAAGCAAGCCTGAGTGAGTTCAGCAGATATAGATAGATGGATATTTGTGTCAACAAATCTGCCAGTGATATTATCTGTGCACATGGATAGAGGTAGCAGTGGCCCTAAGTGTCATCTTACCCTCAGGACCATAGACCAGCCATGTACGGTTCTAGGAACTGTTCAGGGCAGGCAAAGTAATACACAAGCTGTTCTCCTTTTGTTTGCTCGTTCTCCCTTGTCAACTGCACAGATTAAAGCAACAACTACAACTAACTACTCCCTCTACATTCTGGTAAATGGGGCAATCGATATGCAATCTTGCACCATGGCTGTCCAATTTGCAGCCACAATCATAATGCTCTTGGGAGCACTTGGAGAAAGTCTTATTTCCATCAGATGTTCTTTCTTAAGTTTTCTGCACAGTTGATAACGGGTCAATGTGAGATGGGGGCTATTTACAAATACTGTTAACTTAGCATCGTCCTAGCACCAGATTAAATTGAACAAGAAAACACAATCAGGACCAGTTTGAATCCGGAGTAAAGTAGAATGCAAAATTGACCCAAGGTTTTGTCGACACAAGTTAAATCCTTTAACACAGCAGTTCATAAACTTCAGCCCACCACCCCCAATGTCAAGAGATTTATTTTTTCCTTCGTGCCCCTCCCCCATGCTGCATTCTCCATTAAATAGTAAATAAGAGACTTCAATACCATGTAACCCCAGATGGGGGTTGGAGTTGGGTGGATATAGGGGAATGAGTCCGTTGCCAGTTTAAAACTTTAAAAAAAACTTCAAGGAGGAGTTGATGGGGCATGTGCGAGAAGAACAAATGTTGAAGGCGATTGGGGAAATAAGAAGAGGGGGATACCATGGAGCCAGCGTGGATTCAATGAAGTAAGTGGCTTCCCTTTTTACTGCAATCAGTAAGCATTACCAACAAGATCCAGGCACTCACCACTCTATGTAAAATATCTTGCCCTGCACATTTTCTTTTCTCCCCTCACCTTAAAGCTATGCCCTCTAGTCTTTGACATTTCCACCTTGGGAAAAAGGTTCTGACTGTCAGCCCTGTCTATGCCTCTCATAATGTTATTTACATAAGCTGTCTCATTCTTTCCTGATGATATGACTTCTACCTGCTCACGCTGCCTAAAAGGCAAATGTTTTTTTGCCACCTCCCGCCACGTACAAGGTTGTACATGTCTGAATAAGAGGAACCAAATAAGATGTGGGAGGTAGAGTGGCAAAGTGACTGCACTCTGATCTGGAACCCATAGTCATTGGTCTCAACCCATTAGATCAAAACCCATCACAGCAGCAGCTGGTGAAATTAAATCTGCCATAAAAAGCAAGTTTCAGAAATGGTGACGATGAAACTAGTCGGTTGTTGTAAAAATCCATCTGGTTGACTAATTTGCATCAGCCTTGGAGATCTGCCATCCTTGCCCATATTGGCCTGGACATGACTCCATATCCACCAGTGTGATTAAATCTTAATTGGTTCCTCAATACAAGGAAAATATGCTGAGTATCTTGAGTCAGTTCACTTTGGCATATTTAGTTTAGTTTAGAGGCGCAGTGTGGAAACAGGCCCTTTGGCCCACTGAGTCCAGGCCGACCAACAATCTCCTTATATCCTCGGCACTGGGGACAATTTACAGAAGACTAATAACCTTCAAATCTACATGACGTTGGAATGTGGGAGGAAATGAAACACGCAGAGAAGACCCATGTGGTCACAGGTGGGAATGTACAAACTCTGGACAGGTAGCACCCATAGTCAGGATCAAAACCAGGTCTCTGCCGCTGTACGATGGCAATTCTACCGCTGTGTCACCGTGCCGCCACTGTTCCCTTTAAATGTTTGCAATTTTCCCGCTTTATTTATTTTATTGTGCTTAGATATGCAGATCCGAAAAGTATGTCACAGGAGCTTCATTTCTTATAAACACGCGAGTGTCAGTGATAATGGAGCAGAATTAGGTGAAGTTTTCACCCTACAAACAGCTAACAATGGCCTTTATCATCATTACTTTTTTTGCATATCTTTCATTCATTGCTCTTTATCTCTCTAGTTCATTGCCTATATCTCTTGTTTCCTTTATGCCTAACCAATCTGAAGAAGGGTCTTGATCCGAAACGTCATCCATTCCTTCCCTCCAGAGATGCTGCCTGTCCCGCTGAGTAAGTCCAGCATTTTGTGTCTATCTTTAAGCAGAATACACTGTTGTCAGCCTGAGGTGGCTTAGGAGAGCTGCACTTCAATGGCCATCTGAATTCCCATTACAGTGCTCTGCCGCCGTATGGTGGCAATTCTACCGCTAATTTCAGAAAATAGCTTCATGCCTTGATTTACCTTTCCAGATACCCAGAGACCTTTGCCCATACGTGATCTGATTTGATGTTCTGCTCAGTTAACAACGTATTTGTTCCATACACTGCTGCATATTTGGGTTTGACAGAGATTAGAAAAGTTAATTACAATCACTAGTAATGCACTGAAGCTCGCCTGTCAATGCAAGAAGATACAGTGTAAATCACAATCCCCTACAGCACTGACCTAAAAGAGACCACATACATCGATCATTAAATCCTTTGCCGAGAACTCCTAGAGTGAGGGATATGGAAAAAGACAGTCGCACTGTGAAGCTGCTGACAGGCGCACTTTACATCTTGTACAAAAACAGCCAGAATTTGTGTTCAGTGGTGAGCTTCCTGTGTTCGGCATTGCCCCACGAGAAAGGAACACACCTGCCCCAGGCCTAGTCAACTCCATGCTGAGTGGCGGGACCCTACACACCGCTGATCCAAGCGTGGGAGCGTTATGTTCTACTCCAAACCCAATAATCTGTTTTTTAGGAAAAGGTTGCAGAGATCCATCTTTGAACAGGTAGATCAGCCCAAGAGGCCCCGTTACCTTTATAACTGCCGGCCGGCCAGGTTAAGCAGTCTTTGTAGCTTTGCAAGAAATCTGGGGCTGCAACAAACCCAGGCAGTTACAATTTTTATATCCACCTTAGCACATCTTTGGGACAGTACAATGGTGTAGCTAGTGGAGCAGCCATCTCATGACTGCTGTGACAGGGTTTCAATGCTGCTTTCTGATGTTGTGTGTGTGGAGTTCGCACGTTCTCCCATTAACCATGCGAGTTTCATTACAGTGCTGCATTTCCTAAAGATTCTAAATTTCCCCTTGTGCTTCGAGCGGTATAGAACCTGGGTAAACAGATGGAAATGAAATAAAACCTCATCTACTGCATCCGATGTTCCCAATGTGGGCCCCTGTACAATGGTGAGACAAAGTGTAGACACGGTGACCGTTTTGCTAAACACTTATGCTCGGTCAACTTGTTTACCACTTTAATATCCCTTCCCATTCAGACCTTCCTGTCCTAGGCCTCCTCCACTGTAAGAATGAAGCCACACACAAATTGGAGGAACAGCACCTCATATTTCCCTTGACAGCTTACAACCTAACGGTATGCATGTTGAATTTTAAGTAACTTCTACAAACACCTCCCTCCCCTCACCCCGCACTCCTTCCTCCATTAAAGTCCATTAACCAGTGCCATGGTTCATAATGATGTATCATTCATGGGCTCACACCGTCTTTAGCCAACAATCAACATATATGGGAACAATAGACAATAGGTGCAGGGGTAGGCCATTCGGCCCTTCGAGCCAGCACCGCTATTTAATGTGAGCATGGCTGATCATCCCCAATCAGTACCCCATTCCTGCCTTCTCCCCATATCCCCTGACTCTGCTATCTTTAAGAGCCCTATCTAGCTCTCTCTTGAAAGTATCCAGAGAACCGGCCTCCACTGCCCTCTGAGGCAGAGAATTCCACAGACTCACAATTCTCTGTGAGAAAAAGTGTTTCTCCACCTCGGTCATCTGTTGCCGGCGCTGATTTGTCTCCCCCCCCGCCTCTCCCCCCCTCCCCACTCCAATCAGTCTGAAGAAGAGTCCCGACGCAAAACATCACCTATCAATTATCTCCAGAGATACTACCTGACCCACTGAGTTATTCCAGCATTTTGTGTCTATCTTTGAACTGGTGCAAATATGGGGTGAATAAAGTGGGATTAATGTAGCATTAGTTAGATGGGTGCCTGATGGTCAGCATGAATTTGGTGGCCAGAGGACCTGTTTCCATTAAGTGTGACTCTAGGTCAAATGTGTCCAAGAACTGAGGTACCAACGGAAAGATTTTGGTCTCATCGCTACTGGGTTCCCTTATTGCAGAGCATGAGATTCCCCCCCCCCCCCCCCCCCCCCCCTCTCCCCCAACCCCCTCCCTCCCAAATCTCAAGCCAGTTGTTTACATGTCCCTTCAGTTGCACTTGGTGGCTGAGGTTTGTTCCTCCCATGTGTTGACTGCCCCCAACCTGTTCGGTTAGGTGAGCAGGAGCACCCATGAAGACCGACTGTTAAAACAGCTCTGAGGTCAATTAATGTTGGAGCTTCCATTATGTCCATCTGTACTATCTCCACACTGGTTTAAACCTACGGCCATGGTTTGATAGTCTACAAAAAAACTCCGCATGGTCAGTTCTAAGTTAAAAACATTTCAGTAAATATTTTCAGTAAATTATTAAAGAATAGTTTAATAATTTACTGAAGGTTTTATGGACGAGAACAATGATGAGACATATTTTTCTACTCTATGCAAAGCATAGTCTGAAATGTACACATCACACCATCGTCACTCAGAGGGTTTGATGCTAGCTTGGTTTTTCTGCTTCCCGGTCAATCAGAGGCACTGCTAGTTGGAAATGCTCAACATCCATTAGATCAACGGCTCAGTGTTATGGAGTCTTTAGGTAAGTGGGTGTAAATGTCCGTGTCAAACCTACCTCTGGGGGTTGGGTTCATTGTGCTTGTCTCGTTCATGCTTTATCATTCGGTATTTTCCAATCCTGGAGTCTGGTCGGGATACTTTCATACCTTTCAGTGTTATTCTGCAAAATAATGACAAATGTATCAACAACATCACAGGAAAGTTGATGCATCCAGCAATTTAAAAAAAATGCATACAACAAATACACCCAAAGAATACTTAATTTGAGAATCATACTATAATTCAGAGAACTTCCTGGTAAATGACTCAGAATTACTTCAATACGTTGCAGCAGTGACACAAGAAGCATGAACTCTTTGGCGCCAACAGTCAGATCACAGCAATGTCAATGAAATCTGTGGTGTTGTGCTGCAGGCCGGAATTTACTGTCCACAATTTTTATCTCCACTACAGATTTCTAACTAAGGTGGAAGAAAGTACTGCAGATACTAGTAAAATCGAAGGTAGACACAAAATGTTGGCGAAACTCAGCGGGTGAGGCAGATTCTATGGAGAGAAGGAATGGGCGACGTTTCAGGTCGAGACCTTAACATCACCCATTCCTTCTCTCCATAGATGCTGCCTCACCCGCTGAGTTATTCCAGCATTTTGTGTCTACCTTCTAACTTTAAGGTATCACTGATGTTGAGTTACTGCTCATATCTGTCATACAAAATGGCAAGACCCGGCATGATGTAACCAAAGGGGCAAAGGGGCGAGGGGGGGGGAGGAATAAGTCCATGAAATGATGGAAACACACTTCTCCTTGGTTATCAGACTTCTGAAAGGCACTTCCATAAGCTAGGATACTATCCGATTCTCCTTCCTCATTGTGGACATTGGACTTTGTCTCTGGAACTGTTGCGCAATCATGCTGAGAACTATATTCTGCACTCTGCATCTATTATGGATGGAATATCTTTATTGAATAACAACATTGTCAGAGTACAATAATAAACCTAAACCAAGACAGCTGGTAAAGATTAAGCTTTACCAGTTGTTATTGCTGTCAATACAATGAATGTTTCTGAAAGATTAAAATTCCATTAAACAGATTTAAATCAAATTTAAAAATCAAATCCCTTAGTTACATCTGTAATCAATCAAATACAAAAATACTACCTCAAGCTTACCTTTAAATCTCAGTTGTTCCTTATGGTTGAATTAGCTAACTCTTTCTGCACATGTTTAGTAGATAGAAACATAGAAAATAGGTGCAGGAGTAGGCCATTCGGCCCTTCGAGCCTGCACCGCCATTCAATATGATCATGGCTGATCACCCAACTCAGTATCCTGTACCTGCCTTCTCTCCATACCCCCTGATCCCTTTAGCCACAAGGGCCACATCTAACTCCCTCTTAAATATAGCCAATGAACTGGCCTCAACTACCTTCTGTGGCAGAGAATTCCACAGATTCACCACTCTCTGTATAGATAGATTCCTCAGTGCTACTGCAGGGGAACTATATTAAGTTGACATTCCAGCTCACATTGGTGGAGGAGCCATCTTGGGGAACGGCTGCTAATCAGCAGCCGTCCGTTTAAATCACTTTTTTTTTGGAAGTTTTTAGTAATGGCCCATTCTCACGGTGCGACCTGACCCAAGACTTAACAAGAGTTTAACATCTGGGAACCTCCTGCGATAACAGTACGGCATTCGTGGACCACCGAGGACCTCCGTGGCGCTATCGTGTAACTTTGTAAGGTCAGGAGAAAATTCAAACATTTTTGAATTTCTCCAAGAGTGACTTGAGCACTTTTTGGTGAGCGTTGCAACATTGTATGAAGCAGATGCCAGTGCAATACCCGTGCGATATCCGTAATGACTCTTGCGGGTACCGTGGGAACTCCTGCGAGCGGTAAACCCGGAAGCTTGACAGAGGGGACATAAGGTGAGTAATAGGTATTAAAGGGGGTTGCGTTTACAGAGGCCCGGGGAGCCGTTGGTGAGAGGAGGAGTTGCCTGGAGCTGTAAGTATAAAAACAGCGCGGGGCTTGCGTTTACAGAGGCCCGGGGAGCCGTTGGTGAGAGGAGGACTTACCTGGAGCTGTAAGTATAAAAACAGCGCGGGGCTTGCGTTTACAGAGGCCCGGGGAGCCGTTGGTGAGAGGAGGAGTTGCCTGGAGCTGTAAGTATAAAAACAGCGCGGGGCTTGCGTTTACAGAGTCCCCGGGGAGCCGTTGGTGAGAGGAGGAGTTGCCTGGAGCTGTAAGTATAAAAACAGCGCGGGGCTTGCGTTTACAGAGGCCCGGGGAGCCGTTGGTGAGAGGAGGAGTTGCCTGGAGCTGTAAGTATAAAAACAGCGCGGGGCTTGCGTTTACAGAGGCCCGGGGAGCCGTTGGTGAGAGGAGGAGTTGCCTGGAGCTGTAAGTATAAAAACAGCGCGGGGCTTGCGTTTACAGAGGCCCGGGGAGCCGTTGGTGAGAGGAGGAGTTGCCTGGAGCTGTAAGTATAAAAACAGCGCGGGGCTTGCGTTTACAGAGGCCCGGGGAGCCGTTGGTGAGAGGAGGAGTTGCCTGGAGCTGTAAGTATAAAAACAGCGCGGGGCTTGCGTTTACAGAGGCCCGGGGAGCCGTTGGTGAGAGGAGGACTTACCTGGAGCTGTAAGTATAAAAACAGCGCGGGGCTTGCGTTTACAGAGGCCCGGGGAGCCGTTGGTGAGAGGAGGACTTACCTGGAGCTGTAAGTATAAAAACAGCGCGGGGCTTGCGTTTACAGAGGCCCGGGGAGCCGTTGGTGAGAGGAGGATTTACCTGGAGCTGTAAGTATAAAAACAGCGCGGGGCTTGCGTTTACAGAGGCCCGGGGAGCCGTTGGTGAGAGGAGGACTTACCTGGAGCTGTAAGTATAAAAACAGCGCGGGGCTTGCGTTTACAGAGGCCCGGGGAGCCGTTGGTGAGAGGAGGAGTTACCTTGAGCTGTAAGTATAAAAACAGCGCGGGGCTTGCGTTTACAGAGGCCCGGGGAGCCGTTGGTGAGAGGAGGAGTTACCTTGAGCTGTAAGTATAAAAACAGCGCGGGGCTTGCGTTTACAGAGGCCCGGGGAGCCGTTGGTGAGAGGAGGAGTTACCTTGAGCTGTAAGTGTACCCAAATCTGTAACGTTCCATCTCACTTCCAGAGAAGGATTCTGGTGGAAGCCTCTGATTGGTGGAAGTGGATCAGAGGAAGCAGCTGATTGGCTTGTATCCCGGGTAAGGCTTTATTGTATTCGGATAAGGGGGAGAATGAGGGCCAGGGCAGTTTACTGTTCTGGATGTCAGATGTGGGAGGTCATGGAGTCTGAGTGCTCTCCAGACGTCCACATCTGCGCCAGGTGCGTCGAGATGGGGCTCCTAAGGGACCGCGTTAGGAACCTGGAGCAGCAACTCGATGACCTCTGTCTGCTCAGGGAGAGCGAGGAGGTCATAGAAAGGAGTTACAGGGAGGTGGTCACTCCAAGACCACGGGAGACAGAAAACTGGGTCACAGTTAGGAAGGGCAATGGGCAGAGGCAGGGACTGGTGAGTACCCCGGTGGCTGTACACCTTGAAAATAAGTACTCGTGTTTGAGTAAGGGTGGGGGAGACAGCCTACCTGGGGGCAGCGACAGCGGCCGGGCCTCTGGCACAGAGACCGTTCCTGTTGCTCAGAAGGGTAAGGAAAACAAGAGGAGGGCAATTGTAATAGGGGACTCTATAGTCAGGGGGTCGGATAGGCGATTCTGTGGACGCAGACAGGAGTCCCGGATGGTAGTTTGCCTCCCTGGTGCTAGGGTCAGGGATGTGTCTGAACGTGTTCAAGAAATCCTGAAATGGGAGGGAGAGGAGCCTGAGGTTGTGGTGCATATAGGTACCAACGACATAGGTAAAAAAAGAGAAGAGGTCCTGAAAGAAGAATTTAGGGAGTTAGGTAGAGAGTTAAGGAGAAGGACTGGAAAGGTAACAATCTCAGGATTACTGCCTGTGCCACGCGACAGTGAGAGTAGGAATGGAGCGAGGTGGAGGATAAATGCGTGGATGAGAGACTGGTGCAGTGGGTATGGATTCAAGTTTCTGGATCATTGGGACCTCTTTTGGGGAAGGTGCGACCTGTACAGAAAGGACGGGTTGCACTTGAACTCAAGGGGGACCAATATCCTGGCGGGGAGATTTGCAAAGGCTACTGGGGAGACTTTAAACTAGTATGGTTGGGGGGAGGGACTCAAATTGGGAAAGCTAGCAGTCAGTGTGTGAAGCAGGGGGCAGAGAATGGTAGCACTCTGACCCAAAATGTAGGGGAGAGAGAAGAAAAAGAAAATAATCAGAGAATAAGAGAGGGTGGGTTTCTTAAATGTGTATATTTTAATGCTAGGAGCATTGTAAGAAAAGTGGATGAACTTAGAGCCTGGATTGACACCTGGAAGTATGATGTTGTGGCGATCAGTGAAACATGGTTGCAGGAGGGCTGTGATTGGAAACTAAATATTCCAGGATTTCATTGCTTCAGGTGTGATAGAATTGGAGGGGCAAGAGGTGGAGGTGTTGCATTGCTTATCAGGGAAGATATTACAGCAGTGCTTTGGCAGGATAGATTAGAGGGCTCGTCTAGGGAGGCTATTTGGGTGGAACTGAGAAATGGGAAAGGGGTAGCAACACTTATAGGGGTGTATTATAGACCACCAAATGGGGAGCGAGAATTGGAAGAGCAAATATGTAAGGAGATTGCAGATATTAGTAGTAAGCACAAGGTAGTGATTGTGGGAGATTTCAATTTTCCACACATAGACTGGGAAACACATTCTGTAAATGGGCTGGATGGGTTGGAGTTTGTAAAATGTGTGCAGGATAGTTTTTTGCAACAATACATAGAAGTACCTACTAGAGAAGGGGCGGTACTGGACCTCCTGTTAGGAAATGAGATGGGTCAGGTGGCAGAGGTATGCGTTGGGGAACAGTTCGGGTCCAGTGATCACAATACCATTAGTTTCAATATAATTATGGAGAGGGACAAAACTGGACCTAGGGTTGAGATTTTTGATTGGAGAAAGGCTAACTTTGAGGAGATGCGAAAGGATTTAAAAGGAGTAAATTGGGACAGTTTGTTTTATGGGAAAGATGTGGAAGAGAAATGGAGTACATTTAAAGGTGAAATTTTAAGAGTACAGAATCTTTATGTCCCTGTTCGGTTGAAAGGAAATCGTAAAAATTGTAAAGAGCCATGGTTTTCAAGGGAAATTGGACACTTGGTTCGGAAAAAGAGGGAGACCTACAATAGTTATAGGCAGCATGGAGTAAATGAGGTGCTTGAGGAGTATAAAGAATGTAAAAAGAATCTTAAGAAAGAAATTAGAAAAGCTAAAAGAAGATATGAGGTTGCTTTGGCAAGTAAGGTAAAAGTAAATCCGAAGGGTTTCTACCGCTATATTAATAGCAAAAGGATAACGAGGGATAAAATTGGTCCATTAGAGAGTCAGAGTGGCCAACTATCTGCAGAGCCAAAAGAGATGGGGAAGATATTGAACAGTTTCTTTTCTTCGGTATTCACCAAGGAGAAGGATATTGAATTATGTGAGGTAAGGGAAACAAGTAGAGTAGCTATGGAAACTATGAGGATCAAAGAAGAGGAAGTACTGACACTTTTGAGAAATATAAAAGTGGATAAGTCTCCAGGTCCGGACAGGATATTCCCTAGGACATTGAGGGAAGTTAGTGTAGAAATAGCAGGGGCTATGGCAGAAATATTTCAAATGTCATTAGAAACGGGAATAGTGGATTGGCGTACTGCGCATGTTGTTCCATTGTTTAAAAAGGGGTCTAAGAGTAAACCTAGCAATTATAGACCTGTTAGTTTGACGTCAGTGGTGGGCAAATTAATGGAAAGAATACTTAGAGATAATAATATATATAAGCATCTGGATAAACAGGGTCTGATTAGGAACAGTCAACATGGATTTGTGCCTGGAAGGTCATGTTTAACTAATCTTCTTGAATTTTTTGAAGATGTTACTCGGGAAATTGATGAGGGTAAAGCAGTGGATGTTGTGTATATGGACTTCAGTAAGGCCTTTGACAAGGTTCCTCATGGAAGGTTGGTTAAGAAGGTTCAATGGTTGGGTATTAATGGTGGAGTAGCAAGATGGATTCAACAGTGGCTGAATGGGAGATGCCAGAGAGTAATGGTGGATGGTTGTTTGTCAGGTTGGAGGCCAGTGACGAGTGGGGTGCCACAGGGATCTGTGTTGGGTCCACTGTTGTTTGTCATGTACATCAATGATCTGGACGATGGCGTGGTAAATTGGATGAGTAAGTATGCAGATGATACTAAGATAGGTGGGGTTGCGGGTAATGAAGTAGAGTTTCAAAGTCTACAGAGAGATTTATGCCAGTTGGAAGAGTGGGCTGAAAGATGGCAGATGGAGTTTAATGCTGATAAGTGTGAGGTGCTACATCTTGGCAGGACAAATCAAAATAGGACGTACATGGTAAATGGTAGGGAATTGAAGAATGTAGGTGAACAGAGGGATCTGGGAATAACTGTGCACAGTTCCCTGAAAGTGGAATCTCATGTAGATAGGGTGGTAAAGAAAGCTTTTGGTGTGCTGGCCTTTATAAATCAGAGCATTGAGTATAGAAGTTGGGATGTAATGTTAAAATTGTACAAGGCATTGGTGAGGCCAATTCTGGAGTATGGTGTACAATTTTGGTCGCCTAATTATAGGAAGGATGTCAAAAAATAGAGAGAGTACAGAGGAGATTTACTAGAATGTTGCCTGGGTTTCAGCAACTAAGTTACAGAGAAAGGTTGAACAAGTTAGGGCTTTATTCTTTGGAGCGCAGAAGGTTAAGGGGGGACTTGATAGAGGTTTTTAAAATGATGAGAGGGATAGACAGAGTTGACGTGGAAAAGCTTTTCCCACTGAGAGTAGGGAAGATTCAAACAAGGGGACATGACTTGAGAATTAAGGGACTGAAGTTTAGGGGTAACATGAGGGGGAACTTCTTTACTCAGAGAGTGGTAGCTGTGTGGAATGAGCTTCCAGTGAAGGTGGTGGAGGCAGGTTCGTTTTTATCATTTAAAAATAAATTGGATAGTTATATGGATGGGAAAGGAATGGAGGGTTATGGTCTGAGCGCAGGTATATGGGACTAGGGGAGATTATGTGTTCGGCACGGACTAGAAGGGTCGAGATGGCCTGTTTCCGTGCTGTAATTGTTATATGGTTATATGGTAAAGGGGGCTTGGGGTGTGGAGGAAGGGAAGGGTGGGGGGGGGGGGGGGGGGGTGCGCGGGGTGATTACAATGCTCTCTGGGGTGCGGGAAGAAGGGTCTCGAAAAGCAACTCGCCGCTTTGCTCTTAAGACAAATTGCTTCGATTTGAATCTCCCCGCAGTACAAGGAAGTAGAGGCAAGGTTGCGCCGTGTGTTGGAAGGAACTGCAGATGCTGCTTTAACCCGAAGATAGACACACAAAAAACTGGAGCACTTCATCGGGTCAAGCAGCATCTCTGGAGAGAATGAATAGGTGACGTTTCGGCTCGAGAGTTTCGGGTCTGAAGAAGGGTCTCCCAATCCGAAACGTCACCTGCTCAAGTCACTCTTGGAGAAATTAAAAAATGTTTGAATTTTCTCCCGACCTTACAAAGTTACACGATAGCGCCACGGAGGTCCTCGGTGGTCCACGAATGCTGTACTGTTATCGCAGGAGGTTCCCAGGTGTCAAACTCTTGTTAGGTCTTGGGTCAGGTCGCACCGTGAGAAAGCCCTTTTAGTCCTGTGCTTCGTCCGTTGGAGAAATGGACTTTTTAATGTGGGGGGTAGGGGGTAATTATACTTCTAGGTCCCTACCTGGTCGCTGAGGCAGCTTTTTCTCCAGGCTGCCCTGTCGACCCGTCCTCGTGGCCTACCAGCGGGCGTGGAGCGCCGTTTCCTGGCGGGGACCGCCCAGCACCTCGGCTTCGGTGGCAGCACAGCGCTGGAGCGCTATCGTGGAGCGGAGCGGGCGATGCCTTGCCTGGATCGCCGCGCTGGATCGACGCGCTGGAGCTCCGGTGAGCTGTGACCGCCGAGATCAACACCTCCGGGCTGCGGGTCTGCGGAGCGGAGCGGGCGGCGCCGACTCTAACATCGGGAGCCTGGGAGCTCCAACCCGGCGCGGCCTTGTCGGCTCCGGAAGCCGCGGTCCCCAGCTAGGAAGCGGCCGTTCCAGGTGGCCCAGCCGCTGAGAGGACTCTCCCGACGCCGGGGCAACACCACCCGGCCAGAACAGCCAGGAACATCGGGCCTCCGTAGAGGCAATAGCGGTGGCCTCAATAGGCCTGACTTTGGGTGAACTGGGGATGGGGACTGGACATTGTGCCTTCCCCCACAGTGGTAACCACTGTGGGGGGATGATTTTTTCCTGTGTGTAAGTTAATATGTTAGTCTGTGTCCAAGATGGCTGTCGGAAGGGAGAGTGGACGCTGGCGCGCTTTAGCTGCCGCCGCTCTCTCTTTCACATTGTGTTTTTTGATTTTTTGTCTTTGGAGCGATTTCTGTCTTTAATTTGTGTATTGGTGATGTCCTTATTATTTATTTTACTCCAACTATATGTTTTTTCTCTTCTGTTAATTTTCTGTAAGGTGTCCTTGAGACTTTGAAAGGCGCCCGAAAATAAAATGTATTATTATTATTATTATTATTGGTGGGTAGCAGGTGAATTACTAGGAAACTGAGTCAACAGTTCTGCTTTGTCATGGTTTGCCTGGGAGCTCCAAACTTGCTGCCTGTCCCAGGGTCAACTTGGCATCAAACTGGCAACATTTCCCCGCAAGTTCCATTCCAATGTATGTTCAAACCATAAACCATCTCATACATAGCAGAACTATTGAAACCATTTCATATATAGGACCATAATCTCTGGATTCAGATGATAGTTATAATTGAATGAACAATGAATCTCTTGAGTTACATCTCAATACCTCTTAATACTTATTACGCTTCAATACTACACCGGAGAGAGAATATATAGGGAGATTCAGAGAGGGGAGCAATAAGACATCAACGGTATTGGGGGTGGAAACAAGGCAAACTGAAGTTCCTTGAGAGGGAGAGGAGCATGATAGGTGAGCTAAAAGGTTTATATTGTAAAGAGAATCTGTACAAGCATACAGCAATTTCTTGTAAGATTAAGCATTTTTTAACATTAACATTTGTCTAAGTTGTTTAATGCTTTGAATCAGTTCCAGTAGTATATTCCTCTTCTATATGAAGCCATGCAAAATGCAAGGTTAAAGGACATCCATTTCATCTAAGACCCGTGTCCTCATTTTATTTTAAAATCATTCTCAACCTCTTGTAGCACTCTTTCTTAGGATACTTCCCTGCTTTCACAAAGTCCAGCTCCATCATCCTATCAAAGCTCCCTGCAAAAGGTAAATTACTCCATTGCTTCATTCACTTGACTATATTTTCATCTAGTTTATTTGTTCCTATGAAACTGGGCCTCTCCTCATCTGGAAATATTGGTGATCTTTCTCTATTGCAAATACTTCAGCTCCCAATACTTCTACAGCTGTTGATCTCTGATTTTAAAACGTTAAGAACTCCTCTCTGACTTTATTTCTGGGCCTCTATGAACACAGTCTCATGCTATTTCTCCTCAAAACGAGATGTCTTGTCTTTCCGCACTAAAAATAAAAGTTTTTGTTACACCTGCCTTCAGCGTCTTAAATGACACATTCATGTCACACCTATGAATAGTCCAGATGTGATCTAGTTGTAAATGCAAAGGTTCAGTATAATCTGATGAGAGTTGAATTCTCTTGACTGAGGGCCATCTGTTTTGCTTTTCTAATTGCTGTCACATCCATTGACTATGTTGACTGAATCAATACAAAGACACGCCACTTTCATAATGAAAGCAAAGAGCAAGCCTTAATTGCTGAACTCATTCAGCGTGTTTTCCTGTGAAATAAATACAGGTAAAGATGCGTGGCTTCTGTTAAATGACACAAAGAATGTCACCCTCTATTGCATCTTTAGGCAAAAATATCATGTTGTGGCTTTTACCCCTTTAAAGTGATCAGTGTACACAGTATTTTCATAAAAAATTGAAAACATGCAATGTGTAAATATACTTCATGAAATAACTCCTGTTCATTGAATTCATTGCAGATGTGTGATGGGTTCTGTACAAACTGGGCAAAATATCGAGCAGGATCGTAGAGAGAGTTAGATTTAGCTCTTGGGGCTAAGGGAATCAAGGGATATGGAGAAAAAGCCGGAACGGGGTACTGATTTTGGATGATCAGACATGATCAAATTGAATGGCGGTGCTGGCTCGAAGGGTCGAATGGCCTACTCCTGCACCTATTTTCTATGTTTCTATAAAAGCTGGAAGTTAAATGCCAGCACATCTGTGCTCCCACTCCACACATAATTCAGGGGAAGAGCATAAAAGTGCAAAGCTGAGGATCAGGAAACGCAATGCTTGACCCTCTGCTTTATGCCGAGAGTGGCTTAAGTAATGGTGCCAACCCATTCGCTGGAGTGAAAAGCTTGTGCAAGCAAGTGGTTTGCACTTTTTGATTATTTTCATTAACTACTTTAACGTTAAAAAGTTTCCATCCCTTGGAAGTCTAAGTAAATGTATTTTGGGCATTTGTGAAATTATATACATTTGTTTTAACGGTTTTAAAATGTCTCCAACCAGCTGAGAGCTTAAGGAGTCATAGAGTGATACAGTGTGGAAACATGCCCTTCGGCCCAACTTGTCCACACCGATCAACATGTCCCAGCTACACTAGTCCAACCTGCCTGTGCTTGGCCCATATCTCTCCAAACCTGTCCTATCCATGTACCTGTCTAACTGTTTCTTGAACATTGGGATAGTGTTTAAAGGCCTTTGGCAATCAAGCTGTTAAAAGGTCAACCGTGCGATCCAAGGTTAGAGCCTCAGGTAGAGCTGGTTATCTCCCAATGACAATTCCCCCTTGTAGAACACCAGGCCTCGAGGTTGAGCTGCCCCAGGGCTAGGAAAGTGGAGCCTCAAGAAAGAGTAGGTGGTGGAGGGCGTGCCATTGCACATGGTACGTTGCATCCACTTGTGACTTTATGCCTAGTGCCTGATCACACATCTGGCAAAACAAGTCCACATGCAATTCACATTGCCACTTATTTTGCTCCTAAGCCTGCACAGGTCAGGAGTACTCCAGATGGAGTGTACTCTCGTCTCACCAAAACTGAAAATAAATCAATGAATGCAGAGGGCAGAATCTTCTTGAGAAGTGGATCAATAGCTGGCTTGCTGCCCGTACGGTGTCTTTCACTCTCTGTAAGTACGTGTATGACATCTAATCCCATCCAGCATGAAATATCAGGTGGGGAAGTGGTGGTTGTGGTTATGGAGTTAGACAGTGCATGCAAAACCATTTTTTTTTTAGTCATTTTTTGTATGTTGCCTTTGCCAGCATGACCAGCATTTACTGCCCATCCCTCATACCCTTCAAGAAGGTTAGGGGCAGCTGCTGCTGTCCTCTTGAGAAGGTATTTCCAAGACTGCTGCTGGCTTTGGATTTCAGGGAAAGAAGAAAAGGCAATGTTTTCCAAGTCAGGATGGTATGTGACTTGGAGCTAACCTGTAAAAGTTCCCTTACATTGGCGAGCTTCATCCACTTTGGAGAGAGCGGTTGTGACTTTTTGAGGTGCTGACAGAGCAGACAAGGAATATCTGTAGTGCATTTTGTAGAACACACTGCAGCCGCATTGAGAGTACCAAAGGATGCTTGGATAAAGTGGATGTGGAGTTTTCCACCAGTGGGAGAATCTAGGACTAGAGATCATAGCCTCAGACTTAAAGGACGTTCTTTTAGGAAGGAGATGAGGAGCAATTTCTTTAGTCAGAGGGGTGGTGAATCTGTGAAATTCTTTGCCACTGGAGACCAAGTCAGGAGAGATAGATCAGAGGGTAGTGAATCTGTGGAATTCTTTGCCACAGATGGCTGTGGAGGCTAAGTCAGTGGATATATTTAAGCCAAAGATAGATCGATTTTTGATTAGTACGAGTGTCAGAGGTTATGGGGAGAAGGTTGGAGAATGGGGTTAGTAGGGAGAGATAGATGAGCCATGATTGAATGGCGGAGTAGGCTTAATGGGCCGAATGGCCTAATTCTGCTCCTATCACTTATGATCTTAAAGGAGTGTTAATCAAGCAGACTTTCATCCTTGATAATGTCGAGCATCTTGAGAGTTGTTGGAGATGCACACATGCAAACAAGTGAAGAATACTCCATCAGGAATACTCTGGCTTGTGCCTTGCAGATATTGAAAAGGTTCTGGGATGTCAGGAGCTGAGAAACCTGTCGTAGAATACCCAAGATTGGCGTTGAATGCCCAGGGTGGCTGGTAAGATGCTGTCCTGCCAGAGATGGTCATTACTTGTCATTTGCATAACATTCATCCTTTTTGCTGCTTCACAGCCCAACTCTGAATATTGCCCAGTACAACCTGAATGTAAATTGGTTTATATCCTGTAAAAGCTCCCAGGCTTCTTGCTTAACTGTCCTTTAAGGAGCAGAGTTCCAAAGATTCAGTACTCACAGGGAAAAAAATCACCTTATCTGCCTTAAATGGAAAACCCCATTAAAAAGTGACCAGTTTCTGATTCCTCTGCAAGAGGAAACATCTTCTCTAAATCCACATTATCCCAATGGCTGAGAGATCAGCCATGATCGATGGCGGAGTAGACTTGATGGGCCAATTGGCCTAATTCTGCTCCTATTACATGAATATATTGTCAAGACCTCTCATGATCTAATAGGTTTCAATCCTTTCACACACTTATAAACTCCAGCATATCTAAACCCAGCTGTCCAACCTTTTCTAATAAAACAAGCTGACAATTCCAAGGATCAGCCTAGTAAACATTCACTGAGCTGCTTCAAATGCATTAACATATGTGGTCACATCAATGCCTTATATCATTGAAACACATCCTTCCAACCTTCATTTCCCTTCGCAATTAGCGATAGCATTGTTAATTTGCCTAATTACTTGCAGCACAGGCACATGCAGACCCCTCTGCATCTCAGAGCTCGGCACCTTTTCATCATTTAGATCGCGTACTTTTATTTCTTGTCAAAATGGACAATTTTACACTTTCTCCTTTTTTTCAGTCTGGGGAAGGTGTGAAGAGATATGTGGCATCCACCAGTTGGCACCACCATCTCTAAGAATCAAAGCAAAAAACATCTGCAAATGCCTTTTACTAAGGTGTTGGGCCAAAAACATCATTCGGCCCAGCACTTCTACCCTTTAGCCCTGCCCGTGTATTCTGGGATCTAAAAGCCATTCTTAATATATAGCTGGCTTTTTTTAATGTAAACATTGACCGAATTGTAAATCATATGTCTCACAAAAATAGCTGGACACTGCAACGTTACAACATCCCACACTCAGCTGACAACTCACTCACAAAGGATATGGGACTTGGAATTCTTGAACATCAGATTTTCATCCATGGATTAACAATGTAGTCATCCATGATGCCGAGGCAGCAAAATACTCAAATATTAATCGCAGACGCTGATGCTGTTTTTAAACTCATACAATAAGGATCAGAGCTAATTTTGAGAGAAATTCAACACGGTACAATTTTTATTAAAATTATGTGCATGAAGGAACTGCAGATGCTGGTTTACACCGAAGATAGACACAAAATGCTGGAGTAACACAGCGGGACTGGCAGCATCTCTGGAGAGAAGGAATAGGTGATGTTTCGGGTCGAGACTCTTCTTCAGACTGATGACGCCCTTTAAAGTTACAAAATCCAACACTTATCTGATATTTTATTCACAGAGAACATGGGAACGATAATTCTTTAACATTCGATCTTTATCCATGGATTAACCATGAAACCATTCATGCTGTTAAAATAGTAAAAATATCAAAAGGCAATCACTGCTACTAGTGCTGTGTTTAAACTCATGCAAAAGTGATTAAAGCACAGGTAGAGAGGAATCCAACTTTGCTTTGGTGACCGGATAGTCAACTTAGGTGTACTGCAACAATAATAAAGACATTTCCTGAAATTAAATTAATAAATGGTAAAAATATTTTTTATAAACAGTTTCCCTGAATTTTCTTTGTTAGTGGTACAATGTCAATCCTCTAAATTATCTTCTGATTTGTCATACGTACAATTTTTTTTCCAGAGCTGTCGAGAACCTTGTTCCTACTACAGAAAATGTTGACTTTTAAAGGAACCCAGCTGGTTTAATATTAGCATTCTTACCTCCATCAAGGAAGTTGTGGGTCCAGGTTCCATTCCAAAAACATGAGCAAAAAGTCTAGACCAACACTCATGTGCATTCTATGAGTCTAGAGATTTAGATATGCTAACTTTTCAACAAAACACTGAACCAGAGTCCCATCTGTTTTTGCAGGTAGATACATAAATATTTCAACTGTGTTTTTGGAGAAGCAGTAAAATTCACGCAGCATACTAGCCATTGTTTACCTCACTTGGCATCTCTCGAAAGCAGCACTCAGTTAACAACCTTTCTTTACCTCTTTGCTGCTAATGGGACCTTGCTCTGAAATTTTGCAGTGTTGTTTTATGTATTATAAAAGCAATTGGCTATTAGGCTCTTTGGGACATCCTGACCATGACATAAATGCAAGCACTGTTACTACTATTGGACTTGATCTTTTTCAATTTAGTGCGTGTACACTGCTTTATAGAGTGACAAGATGAACACATTAGATCATTAAGATAGATTTCTGTTGAATGCCTCTCGGATAAAGTCCCAAGAGTTCTGTGCGTAAATGCAGCATGTTCAATACAATTTTAATGGAATAAACAGGATGAGGAAAGTTCCATGGTAAAGGGCAAGTGCCAGAAATGAGATTAGCTGTAATCAAATTTTAAGGATACCCTTTTTGGTTTAAGCATAAACTTCCGGGTACAAAAAAAAGATTCACAGCAATTCTTTTAATGGTGTTAAAAGTGAAAATTTCCTTTCAAAGGAGGAACTGATTGATATACTGGTGGCAACACAGCTACCACCCCAATCCCTCTTTGAAATAGGTAATCATGGGAGCATATTGGTTTTGAAGGCCACATTAATGCAGCAGGGGTACTCATTGGAAACTAAATTGTATGAACATTGCTGGGCACATTTCATTTAATGAGGCCAGTATGCATCATAATCGTACAATATTAGAACTTTAATGGTTTTTATTTGTGGTATCAGGACTCAAAATTATTTGCATTCGTCAACATTCCCTATTTTTAGCATCAATATGAAATTCACCCTGAACAATTTTATTACCAGAAAACTCCTTGCATTATCTGCAGTTTCATATTTCATTTTGACACTCAACAGTGCCTGGCCTCTTCATCTCTGGCCTTTATCCAAACATCTACTTATCAAAACACGCCTTACCCGTATCCACCTCTCGTCTGTCAGGATAGACACAAAGTACAGGAGTAACTCAGCAGGTCATGCAGCATCTCTGGAGAAAAAGGATGGGTGACGTTTCGGGTCGGAACCCTCCTACAGACTGAAGAAGGGTTGAAGAAGAAGACCCGCTGAGTTACTCTAACCTACTTTCTTTCTTTGGTATATGCCAGCATCTGCAGTTCCTTCCTATACATCTCATTTGTGAGGCTTTGTTCTGCCCCCACCTCTCTTCCCCCTTTCTCCCCCCCCCCCCCCCTTCCACCACAATCAGCCGGTTTCAGATCCAGACCTGAAACATCATCTACCCATGTTCTCCAGAGATGCTGCCTGACCCACTGATTTACTCCAGAACTTTGTGTCCTTGTTTTGTTGCAAACCTGCATTTACAGTCTGTGTGTCTCCATGTGCACTTTTATATTGAATTGTGAACAATGCTGTAGCAGTTTGAAAGGTACTTGTTTACTTCCAGCAATCTGCATTATAATAACATTTGGTTTAATTTGAATCATCCAAGAATGAAAATGGAATCAGAGTGTCAGGAATAATTGCTTTGTTCAGGTTCAAATACTGTATGCTCAGCTCTCAAGGGTGGATGGGGAAAACAAGCCAAGTAAAATTAAACAAATTGTTTGAATCTATCATCTGCGGCATACCATATGATTTCCCCTGTTCACTGGAATGGCAAAGGTTCAATGATCTCTGTCAGTAATACCAAGATCATTCAACAGCACCTTCGAAACTGGTGATGTGGGAACAAAATCAGATCCCAGGTTGATTCTGATCAGTCAGACTTCCCTACACTAAATTATCACAAAGCAATTAGAGACTCTGGTTCAGGAGCAGTAGATATGTTTTCGATGTTTAGATTGCCTTACTACTAGGACTACTGTTTTCAGCTCATGAATACAAAAACCTAGCAAAGAAATAAAAATCTGCTATCTTAAAGGAGATGTGCAAGGCAAGTTTTATGTTTGGACACGCAAAATGGTGGGTACCAGGAACATGCTGCCAAGGGAGGTGGTAGAAGCATTTAGAGACGCACATGAATAGACAAGGAATAGAAGGATACCTACCATGTGCAGGCAGATGGGATTAGTTAGATTTGTATCATGGTTGGGTCAGACATGCAGGGCCAAAGTGCCATTTACAGTGCTGTACTGTTCTATGTTTAAGATGCTTAGGAAGAGCACAGAAAATATCTCCTCTTCAGTATGGCCAAGTGATACCTGCCAACTAACAGCTTCAACTAATGAATGCACTGACATATGAGCGACATCCATACATGGAGACATTACAGAAATTGCTGTGAAGGTGAAACAAATTCTTCAGGCATTCGTGCTGCTTTCGTATTATCTTGGTGGGCAAAATGGGTAAAAATATAACTTTGTTATAGTTTTATTCAAAAATAAACTCATCAGGTCAAGCAACATCTGTGGAGCCTGAAAGAGCTAATAGTCAAATCTAATAGTCAAATCTAAAATTGAGTCGTTCTTCTACAAAAGCATGGACTAGTAGAACAAAAGAATGGCTCGGTGCCAAGTCTGAATGACTTTGTAAATTATATGGAACACAATATGGAGGACAGGTTGTCTTTTCCATAAAGACATTAAGATGGCAGCCTGCAATAATAACATGTGCTTCATTCAAGGGCATAAAGAAGCCAAGATTGAATAAAAAAGCTGACGCTCCAGAGATAAGTAATAACTTGTTATTGGATGAGCTTGATTTGGACCCAGCTTTCCTATATTGTGAAAGGCTACAGAATCTTTCAGTCATGCCATATTCAGACTTGGTAGGAGTGTTTTACTGATAAGAAAAATGTATAATTGTGCTAACTCCTCTTTGTTCTGTGAATGGGAGCCTGAGAAGCACTGAGCAACATTTGTGCTCATTGTAGATCTTTGCCACTCCCGTCTGAAGAATCAATGAAAGATTGGTATGGTCTACCTTTATCGTTTGTTGCTATCTGCTTTTTAAGAATCAAATTTTGACAGAGCCAACAGATTGGTCAATGGTTGGGTCGAGAGTGTGTGGCGGGAAGATCTCCAATGTATACAAGTGAAAGGGAGGGATGAGGGAGAGGTTGGTAGATGATAGTTGGAAAGAGGTGGGGAGGGGGACAAGGCTTAGGCAGATGGAACCAGGTAAGGGAGGGTAGAGACAGATGCTGAGGAGTGATAGGTGGAACCATTGAGTGAGGGATGATGCACAGATGGAACTGAGGAGGGGAGGGACAGGAGGGGGGGGACTGTGGAGAGGTATATTGATGATGGACATTTGGAGAGGGAGGAGGTAACAAATCTACTTCTCCATATTTCCAACGCTCAATACTGTTTCATCACTCCCCTCTTCCCTTAATCCATCTGCTCATGATCACACCTCATCTGTTTTCACCAGTCAATTATCACCCTCATCCTCACGGTATGGTGAATGGGGTGGGGAATTGAAGTGACGGACAGCAGGAAGCTCAGGGTCAAGTTGTCTCAGGGAGAGAGGTGTTGCACCAATGAACCAGGATTATTACTGTGCAATAAGAGGCTGCTGAGTAATGGGTCGCAGTTGGGATTTGACTATTGGTTTAGTGACTGCAAATGCTGCTCTGGTGCAGGTTCAGTGGCTGATGTCCAAGCTTGAGACAGTGATAGTCTCCAGGGGATGGTGGTGGGCTGGTGCACTGCATGTAAAATCCAGCAGAACACCCATGTCCCTGGACCAGGGTTCATAAGGTTATAAGAAATAGTAGAATTAGGCCATTCGGCCCATCGTCTACTCTGCCGTTCAATCATGGCTAATCTATCTGTCTGAACCCCATTTTCTTGCCTTCCAGCCATAACCTCTGACACCTGTACTAATCAAAAATCTATCTATCTGTCTCTATCCACTCTTAAAAATATCCACTGACTTCTGTGGCTCCTTCTCCTGCATTGGTATAAAGCTCTAACGCGGCACTGTAGTCAAGTGGGAGGTATAGGCCAGCTCACAATGCGCTGACGTTGAGCTCCTTCAAGATGCGTAATGTGAATCAATTTCTTAGGATCTTCCCTGCAGTTTTGGCAAAATAGCACATAAATGTGAGGAAAGGTAAGAATGTAAGAAGCCTCCTCCGAACAGCGATGTCAAAAACAACATGACATGGGTATCCAGTAAGGGGGAGTGGGGTCGGGGGGGGGAGAGGGGATTGTTGTGAGGAAGACATTTTTCATCCACAGTCATTGGAATCATGATTTCACTGCCTGAGTGACTGGTGGAATTGGATACTCTCAACATTCAAGATTCCAGACACGCACTTGAAATGCCAAGGCATAGAAGGCAAGGCAATGGACTGATTACTGGGATTATTGCGCATGGGTAATCAGCAGAGTCCTGATATGCCAAGGATCATGAGCATGACACCCATCTCTAATGGGTCAGATTGGTTTTGCATTAGATAGTCAGCAAAGACACGATGTGCTGAAAGACCTGTGTCAGTGCTGCATGACTTTACAAAATTCTAATCTTGGAGGAACAGTGATAACCTACACTGAAGTAACAGTTCCCTGGGATGTTTGTGGCTGTAATAATGCTGATTACTGTATGTTTGTCAGCAGTGTGGCAGGGAATTCATTCTCCAGCAAAATCTGCAGAGTTAGATTCGTGGCTCAAAAGGTAATTTTGTTCCATATGCATTCCCTCCTCATAGAGCGGAGGATGTTAGTGAATTCATTGAGGTTATGGTATGCAATACTAATGTGACCCATCAGAGGTGGGAGCATTGCTCGTGTCTTGGTGTGTCGTGATGCAGCGGCATAGCAATGGGATAGGATATTATGCTAAGCATTCAGTTCTCCACCGGGATGCTGAAAATCAGTCAGAGCCACTTCCAGGTTGTGCTAGTAAACATCTTAGCAGATGGTTCAAGATAGCAGAGGTGGGTAGACACCTGAGACTGAGCTGTCAGACCCAGACATGGTTGAAACAGGCTGAGGTTCACTTCGATGAGTCCCAGGCTCAACTCGAGCAGATGGGTAGGAGAAACATCCAAGAGTAGCTTGGTTTAAAAAATAACATGAGTGAAAGTAAACGCCAAAGGAAAAGAAAACAGGTAAAACAAAGTCAATAAAAGAAGAATTGCTGTAAGTGACAAAAGACAAAATAAGCAAATCTATGGCAATGCTTGAAAGGAAATTAAGATGTTTGGATGAATAGGAAAAACTCAAAGGACTTGGGATAATGATAAAGTTTGCTTAAGGGCCTACCCCACTTGGGCGTCATTAGTGCATCACACAGATGGCGCGCGAAGATTTTGTACATCCCAAAATCCTGGGACGCCGCGCTTGACCGCGCGTCACTGCCTACGTCACCACGCACCATGCGGGCATCACGTGCGCGTCACGACACGCGCATCACGCGTCGTGACGCGTAAATGATGTTGTATAAATGACGTGCAAATGATGCCCAAGTGGGACAGGCCCTTTACTTTAAAACAGACAACACACAATGAGTTAGGTAAACCAACTCAAGCTTTACTAATCATCAGCCAGCGAGAGTGGCAGGGATACAGAGTCAAGTATGCAACAGACACTTGACTCTCTAGAGCCACCACTCTAATGAACAAAGACATACAGGATCTTTTATAGTGTTTTGGAAACGTGGTCACATGCTTATACAGAGTTGCAGCACTGACATTCAACACAATACTCAAATCAATCAGGCTGAACCCATTCAAAGCATACTTGGCACAATACGATACACTTGTCATACTGTGGTTAAATCAATCACAAACTTTAGTTACAAAACCCCTGAACAACAAGAACTTAGTCAAAAGCCCAACATTTACAGTTCCTTCTTAAACAATATAAGGATCCTTATCATAGAAACATAGAAACATAGACAATAGGTGCAGGAGGAGGCCATTCGGCCCTTTGAGCCAGCACCGCCATTCATTGTGATCATGGCTGATAGTCCCCAATCAATAACCCGTGCCTGTCTTCTCGCCATATCACTTGATTCCACTAGCCCCATGAGCTCTGTCTAACTCTCTCTTAAATCCATCCAGTGATTTGGCCTCCACTGCCCTTTGCGGCAGGGAATTCCACAAATTCACAACTCTCTGGGTGAAAAACCTCAGTCTTAAATGGCCTCCCCTTTAGTCTAAGACTGTGGCCCCTGGTTCTGGACTCGCGTGGTATCAGTAACACCACCGAAGATTTCTGTTCATAGAATACCCGAGTCCACAGGAAACACATCCTCTCCCAATATTGTTAATTGTCTTTTCCTTGGGCATAACAGGATGCACAATCAGAAAAGCTTGGAATGTAGGCCTCTGGCTTCCTGATCCCCGTAGTTCCTCTAATATGGTACAGAATTACAAAACCTCAGCTTATTCGGGACCCAAAAAGTCAAGCTAATCTTTTACTTAATAAAATATTTTACACTACTATTCCTTACATAACCAGGTTATTCTCAATAAAATAAGGGAGTGAAATTCAAAAGGTCTTTTAAAAAGCAGACACAACTATAGTACAATGAACCAAATTACCTCCCACTGTTCAGTTCTATGAAGATAAGGCTAGCAGAGTAGAAGTAAAGACTTAAATATATCATATAATATTGTTTATAAATATCTGTTCAGTGCCGTATCATTATTCCGGTACTAGGGACTCCTTGATATCTCAGTGGCATTACTGTAGTAATACAAAAGATTTTGCAATCGCAGTCTGTGACTGGATATCCATATAAAACATGGCTTACCCTTGCAAAGAAACATTCTCAAGGTTAAGCATATAAAAACATATTATTCTCCAAGCACATTTATTGGAATTATGATTCAAATTCTCCAGTGCAAGCATTTTTAGGTTGTGCATCCTAAAGATGATCAAGGGTGAACAGATGTAATGGGTAATAAATCAGGTAACGCTTGTAATTTATCTTCTACCTCGCAGGATACAAATTTACAATCTGCCGGGGAGGTTCCTAGTTGACAGCTTTTGATGCTTCGACTGTGACAAAACTGAACAGTTTCTATCTATCAGGCTGAGTCGACATCTGCTTTTCCCTGCTGATTGGGTTTCTTGTGAACTGCCTTAGAAAATCGGCATCGTGCAGTGAACCGGGGATAGTTTTAGACATGACTGACCATCATTGCGGACAGTCTGCCCCTTCTGCCTCCACATCCCGATGTTTGCAAGCCACAGGGTTAATAAATTGCTTTATTTTTCTAATTAAATAAATAATGGAGAAGTCATCCAGACTTTAATTTCTACTGGAAAAAAAGACATAAGTGCTGGAGTGAATTAGCTGGTCAGGCAACATCGTTGGAAAACATGGATAGGTGACGCTTCAGGTTGGGACCCTTCTTCAGACTGATTGTAGTGGGTGGGGGTGGTGGTGGAGGAGGAAGAAAGCTGGAAGAGAGGAGAGGTAGGGCTAAGCTTGGCGTGGGTTGGACAAAGGGTCAGTGATGAAAAGACAGAAGGAGCGACACAAAAGCACTGAAGAGTTGTGAATTGTGAAGTGAGAGGAAGGAATATATGTGGAAAAGGAGGGGGAGGGGCTGAAAACTGGGTGTGGACCAATGCGTGGTACAGGGAGCGGAACTGTGGAGAAGTGGGGGGGGGGGGGGGGGGTGGCGGGGTTTGAAGTCACCCAAAATAAATGTTACCATGCACGTTCATTCAAAAATCAATCTCTGTTCGCCATTCACTAAACTGTTGTGCATTTCCATTATTTTTTTAATGAAGAAAGAGTCAAATTTGTAATAGCTATATCATTGATAGTTGATCAGGTTTCTGAGACATTTTTTTTTAGAATGCTGAAAAACATGGCAATTTGGACAAACCCAAAGAACACATGTACACGCACATTCCCCAAAATCAATGCCCAGTCCCCAATACCTTCCGCAAAATAGTCTCACTTGTACCCAAAAAAATACTTTTCATGAGAAATCTAAATCTCTGTACAGGGGTACAGCAGATCAACAGCAGGCTGTAGCAGGAGCTATTGTGGGTTATTCAGTGAAATAACAGGGTTTGCCTTTTCTTGCCTGCAATAGTGTGCGCACATCCCATATTTGGTTTTCTCAATAATCAGAATAAGGCTGCATTTCTGGCAATTTTTCATACCTGCCAACATCTATCAGGGACTGTGCAGAATTCAGTGAAAAAAGACACTCTCAAGACCTGAATCTATCCTCATTTATCTTGATCACGAGCATCGAGCACTTTGAATTATACTGTAATATGAAATCATTTCTCAGTTTATTCTTTTTAGGTTTCATTTTTTGTGCAATAATTATTTTCCATCCCCAGGCCATCCTAACGGTTATCTTTTATTCAAAGTTATCTTTTTGCCTTGTCCTGATTTTTGCAACTGTCAGCAATTCGTGTTTAATAAAAGCATTTCTATTCAGCTTCACTTCGATATTTTAACAACTGACAGACTTTCAGACTTTGGAATAATATTCTCAGCCTGCCAATCTTCTATCTTCTCTGGAAATCACAACCCAGCTTTTAAATTCTCAAGCTCTCTATTTATACGATGCTACAAAGACTGATTAATAATAATCAGCTAAGTAATTCACCGTTGAAATCTTACTGTCGGCTTGCATCACTGCCTGTTGGAGAAAAC